>NW_026860994.1:0-170903 GCF_026571515.1 Ruditapes philippinarum
AAATATATCGTATCGTTCACACAGAAGCATGTACAACCAGAACATTATCATTTTGCAATGTCGCAATTTCCATTTTCTATAAGCACCATGAGGAGTCTTTCTTATATATTTCTTATTATGTTTATTAGAATAATTATTAAAAACGTCGTAACATCTGAACCATGATGGTTTGAAAATGTCATTTGAGCCGGAATAATGCACCAACAGGAACACGACATTATTTATTTTATTTCGGTACGGTGAACAAAATGCCATAGTAAAGGTCGGGAATATTTTCTCAGTACAAAATTTCATTGTCTCAATTTTGCATGTTACACTATTTTATTAATAACACATGGCTTTGTGGGTAGCAGTAAAAATATCAACCCGATGAAAGTACTGTTAGCCTCGGGTAACAGTATTTTTCGAAGGATGATATTTTCACTGTTTCTCACAAACACATGTTTTATTTATATTATATTACATTGAATAAAAACTGTGGTAATCTGAAATAACTGTAACAAAATTTAACCGAGAGTATCAATAACTAAACTGACCTTACATTGCAAGCTGTAAGTGGACCGTAGGCCTACTTGAAAGTTTTTTGTTTTCTTTTATTCATTAAGCAAGTGATGATATCTACCAGTCATAAAATACAATAAATAGTGTCTTATTTAGAAACCAAAACACAAACCCATTTATACAGTTATGATCTGTGAAATCTGATAATTCTGTGTCTAGAATATTCTTGACATGGTTTTTGACAAAGTGCATTTACAAAATAACGATGATATCGTATGTCTGTCCACACTGTAATGTTTCACTGAATAATGCTTTGTTGCATGCTTTAATCGTCTGCATGTTACAGTTTGACAAAAAATGATTCACATTTCAATTACTTCCGATAAAAACGGATGTACTTTTTGGCTATTCAACAAAAAGATATTTTATACGCGAAAAGCACTCCAGGGTGCAAACAACTAAATTTAATGGGTGTCATAGGCACTCTGGTGATGCCCCATCGTGATGAACTTCGAAAATAAGAATGAATCGAGAAATAAATGGGGGTCATTTTATTTTATTTAGAAAATAGACAAGGTGACCAGATTTTATACTGATGCAATGTACAGTTACCTATGTAACAGTACAAATTTCTTAGTCGCGTGGTACACTTGAAATTACAATACGAATAAATCCCAGAGGCCTATTGGAAGTGAAAGGGTAATAACAAAAACTGCATTACTTATTTCATAATATTATACATATAAAACCCCTATCTAAAATTTTTTTCCTTTCTTTCCAGCGTGATAAACATTGATTTTTCACAAGAGTTACATACCTGGTAAGAGAAGAGGATACGTGTATTTTTAATTTTTATTGTGTTGAGGCTGACTTAAACAACCTTGTTATATCTTAATAGACAAGTCAAGATAATAAATTGAATTGTGTCAAAATAGTCTTAGAATCTTGTCATACGAATAAAACATCACAAATCATAGCTAATCACCATCTGAAACATGGTTTGAAATAATTAATTAGTTAATTAGACACTGAAAATTTGAAAAAAGAGGTACATATGCACTCATCACGTTACTGATTTAATCATCATATTAAAACATCATATATCACTCTATCCATACCAGGGATGAACTGATAAGTAATGATTGTATACACTAGTTTATTACCCTATTGAAATGTTTAGATATTGGTAAATATTAGCGCTTATTTTTATATACTGAGTGCCGTATCAATTAACAAACTTTAGCAGTAAGCCTAGCAATTTCAGAATTATAGTATATTAAAATTACATTTCTTCTGCGCATCATTTAAGACGTAAATTTATTACATATTGTTTAAATGTAAGTAAACGGTATGTTTTAATGCTCCATAAGCTGAGCTTTGTGTTAAAACATACATTTCTGTTTCCACTCCGGATTAACAAATTGAACTTATCCTATTATCTATAGCTAAGTTTTCATATCTTCCAATCTCGAGCCGTTTAAGTAAACACACCACTATGATTGACCATTTTTTTCAATACTGCACGTTTGTAGCATCGCTGTTCATGTTTCAAATAGTCTAATAGATAAATCAAAATTACTAGCATTTCACAAAGAGGGTGTCACCCACTCTCTTAACCTATGATAGAGGTCATAATTTGTAACCTGTCAATAAGTGTCCTGAAGTCACACAAACGGACCATGGACCTTCTTATAAACTAACATTGTTCTATGTCATAAACGTAATTTAAAAATATCTAAAATATTTTAATGAGGTGTCGCTGACTGTAATTAGAACTGAATGATGTAGTCAAGGACAAAATGGACCTACCTAATTGAATTATCTCCAAATTGCTATTTAAATTTAGAATTCAATTTTTATCCCGTGTTCACAATTCACTTTTCTGAAAAAAACATTTGTCGACAAAGACCACTTTTCACTTTCTCAAGAATGCTATACATATACTCGTACAGACATAACATGAAAACCAACAATGTAAATCAAATGCTTATAAAAGGGTCCTTATTCTAAATGTTTTCTAAGAGGTGTAGATTAGATTTTAGCAAAATAACTGTTGCAAATCATATGTAAATCTATTATAACAAAAGTCGCCTAACGGGTACTGTATGCAACATTTTCGAGAGAGAACGCATTACAGATACAACTTACAAAGGCAGGGATACTTATAATTTGAAAATAGAAAACGCTTGTATGGTCAATGTCTACTACCCATATACATACTTGCACAATATCACTTTTTTAAAAAAAAAAGATCGAATTGTGCATTATCTAAAAATACACTATATGGTAATAAAGCGTATCGACATATAATTTGATGTTGTTTAAGCGTTTTTCTTTATGAATATAACTATCGTCGAGTGACTCTGCTCATATAAGTTTTTAATTATAAATTTTGCTTGCACGTTTATGACGTCGCATTTCATTTGATAATCGTGACGTGTATATTATTAGTTATAAAGATTGTTGACATGTAATATGGCCCTATATAAACGGCTTTTTGTAAATATAACCCGAGCCGCTAGGCGAGGGTTATATTGCAAACAGCCGTTTATATACGGCCATATAACCTATCAACAATCTTTATAACGAATTTATAATACAGCAAACATCATTTTTTTGAGAAAAAAGTAAGATTTCTTCATGAATCGACAACAGCCGTGTATATAAAACTATATAAACGTCACGATTATCCAATGAAAAGCGACGTTACAAACGTGCAGTATTATAATATACAAATATGGACTTTTTAGCTGTTGAATATGATGTGATATGTACTGAAAAAATTAATATTGACCGAGGCGATAGCCGAGGTCAATATTTATTTTTCAGTACATATCACATCATATTCAACAGCTAAAAAGTACATATCTGTTTTATTATATAATTTATAAATAGCTTTTATATGGCTCATCACATCTGCCATTGCATACGACGGAAATATCATTATTTTTCAGCTTGTCTACTGTTTCCATAATTTGGCCCTTTCCATTGGCATGCTAATCCCTATTGTTCTTAAAAATGTAAAACGGTAAATAAAATAGACTAAACTAATTTGACTCTTATCCACTCAGCGTTTTTGCAGAATAATAACAACAAACTTGGCGTGACGTCACGTCAAAGTCTCGCGTCTTTTAGGGATTTCCATAAAATCTATTTTTAGAAGAAAAACCGGTGAATATACTTTGAAAATCTATTTTTAGGAAAAAAAACAGTGAATATACTCTGATATTGACCTGTTATTTTTTACAAAAAATTGCTTGTTAGCCAATCAGGGAAAGGCATTTCAAAGCTATTTATAGATTATATAATAATAAACTATATACACGTCACGATTATCAAATGTCGATTCATGAAGAAATCTTACTTTTTGATAGGTTATATGGCCGTATATAAACGGCTGTTTGCAATATAACCCTCGCCTAGCGGCTCGGGTTATATTTACAAAAAGCCGTTTATATAGGGCCATATAACATGTCAACAATCTTTATAACTAATAATATACACGGCTGCTGTCAATTTATGAAAAAATCTCCTTTTTGTCTAAAAAGGGAGTTTGCTGTATAATAAATTCGTTATAGATATTCCTGACAGGTTATATGACCGTATATAAAGGGTTGTTTGTAATATAACCATTTATATAGGCAATATAACCTGTCAGAAATCTGTATTACTAATAATATAGCTGCTTAAACTAAACAAAATGTTATAAGTCGACACATGCTTTCGCTTCACTCACTTAGCATACTTTATTATCGTAGAATAATCTTAATAATTTTTAAGCTATGATTTAACAACCATTTACATAAATATCTTGAAATCGGGTGATCCCTCAGAAGCATAAAAAACCCAACAAAATTGCATGAAAATTGCAAACTCGTTTTGATTGAGTCTGTACATGAGGGGTAATATAAAAGTGCAACATCCCTCGCGTGCTCTAGATACTCAATTTATTTTCAACACTTAATATGCTGTAATCAATGATCCTGAAGAACCAGAAAAATATAGCAGCAACTATAAGCCATACTTGACAATTCACTTCTGGGTTACTTTGATTTCTTTACGACATTTTTATATATAGCTGCCTGCATTTTGTTTAATATACTAGTATATCAGTGTAATGCATTTGTTTTCATTCTTTTAATCGTCTGCAATGTTTTTATCCAAAAATCTTATTGTTAAATTCTTCAATAATAAAATATATTTTTATAATGCGTGTCGTCCAATATAAATACCTCTTTCTCGTCTGATTTCTGGGAAAATATTTCTATTTACATTATAATGTCATTCAGTGAACAAGTTAACAGTCACTATGCCTTCATTTTTATCATTTTTTCACAATTTTCGATATTCCTAAATACTTGGAATACATCGCCTAAGAAAACTTATACAATGTCGTGTAGAAAGATTTTAGAAAAAAAAGATAGTTTGTTAAACATTTTATACATTCTTCATGATCATAACCAGGATCACTGTCAGTAAAAAAATGCCTTACAGTATCGGAAAAAAAAACATTTTTTTCTTTCGTTTGTCAGGTGCCAATCATGTTATTTTATGAAAGTAACTGTTACTATTACGCCAATTTAAACTTTCTTAAATATACTTTAGAAATATTGTGTCCGCAACGACTTATTTTTTTAAATTGCGGAAATTTTGGACGCCGGCCTGAGACTAAAAAAAAACTGATATGATTAAAATTCAGTACAACACGAGACAGTTTATATTCTGAATCAACGATGATTATTTTGGGTAATTTCAGGTTTTGCAAAACGTATATGTTTTATGTACCACCAAAACCGCTGCCATTGTTAAATGAGGTTTTCAACATAGAAAGAATTATAACTTATTAATTCACAAATGTTACTTCCCTTTAATAAAATTAGAAATCGAGTAAACACATATTTAAATGGGTCGTCACCAGAACTGGATTTTAATTAGATATTGAAATATGTGTGACATGCAATTTCTTCTATTATCGGCACACAACGCTAGTTCGTGAATATCTTATCTAATGCATTATTGCACAGAATACACATCATACATACTTATATGTTTTTCTTTAAGACCACTATCCTATGAAACAAATAATTGAATATAAAACATTATTATGATAAGTTGCAACCCTAAGATATAAAAAAATAAAACGGTGGAAGTTTCAAAAACGCTTTACAAGCGTCCTACTCAATCCGTAAATTTTATTTTATGTACTTTATCATGTAAATGTATGGATTATAAATGAAATATTGTTTAAACTAACAAATTGAAATAATCTATCGTCTGCTATTGTTAGCTGAACAGATATGATATATTTCCAACCCTTATAGATCGTTCAGAACACCATTTTTGTGTGTGTTTTGGTAATTTTAGTTCTAACCATTTGGCATCTTCAAGTAGGATGGTTCCAATATTCCTGCTTGAAAATATGATTATGATATGTTGTCTAATTTTTAAATTTTCTTTTGACATCTGATATGTGAAATGTGATATGTAGGCTTCATAACCTGATCCCTTTTCAAATTCCATTTTGTTTATTTCCGCCCATTGTTTTCTAGTTTAGGGTACACGCTTTCTATGACTTGGATGTTTCTTAATCCAAAATATTAAACTTTTTCATGTTTAAATGTTGAACTCTGCTTAAGCCGGTGCTAGGTGTTTGGACAGAAGTTTGCTCTTGAGAGTATCGTCCATGTATATGCTCAATATAACCGAGCCTGCAACATTTTCAATTTTGCCGTTTTAAACTTTCATTAGAGATTTTTTTAGTTATTAATTAGCAATAACTTCAAGACATTATTTTAAAAGATAACTAAAATTTATTCCTATTGATTGACATGATAAAAATGATTTAATGATAACTTAAAAATAATAACATAATATCGACATTATGAGCATTTGCATTTTCAAAGACATGCATGGCATGTACCGATGACTATTATTGCTTGGAATAAACTCCCAAACTAACAGCTATTCGTCATCACCTATAGGAAATACTGTGTTTAGTCACGTGACTTAGTTTACGTATTATTATTTGCAATGTACTATCCTGTTTCTCTTCTATATCCAACACATGCAGGCAATGTTTTACCACGTGCAAGTTTTGTATGTAACCCGTGTAGGAAATGTATAACCCTATATCTATCACTTATATAAAACGTGCATGCACTGTTTTACCACGTGAAAGTAGATACACAGGTAGAAAAGTTTGGTCCTGTATCAGGACTAAATTCACCATGGGCGGACAATACACTAAGTTGTATTTGTTCTTTATCATAACTATGCAGCCAACATAATAATTATCATGTATAGTTTCTTTATCTTACACGTGCAACCATTGTATTATCATGTATATTTTCTTTATCTTACACGTGTATTCAATATATTATCATGTATATTTTCTTTATCATACACGTGCAACCAACATATTATCATGTATATTTTCTTTATCTTACACGTGCAACCATTTTATTATCATGTATATTTTCTTTATCTTACACGTGCAACCATTTTATTATCATGTATATTTTCTTTATCATACACGTGCAGCCAACATATCATCATGTATATTTTCTTTATCTTACACGTGCAACCATTGAATTATCATGTACATTTTCTTTATCTTACACATGTATTCAATATATTATCATGCATATTTTCTTTATCTTACACATGCATCCATTGTATTATCATGTATATTTTCTTTATCTTACACGTGCAACCATTGTATTATCATGTATATTTTCTTTATCTTACACGTGTATTCAATATATTATCATGTATATTTTCTTTATCATTCACATGCAGCCAACATATTATCATGTATAATTTCTTTATCTTACACGTGCAACCATTGAATTATCAGTATATTTTCTTTATCTTACACATGCATCCATTGTATATTATCATGTATATTTTCTTAATCTTACACGTTCAGGTTGACAATGCTGTATCTTTTATATAACCACACGTGCAGGCAAGGTTGCTGTTCTATATCTAACACGTTGCTGTTTTATATCTAACACGTTGATGTTCTATATCTAACACGTTGCTGTTTTATATCTTACACGTTGCTGTTCCATATATAACACGTTGCTGTTCAATAATCTAACACGTTGATGTTCTATATCTAGCACGTTGATGTTCTATATCTAACACGTTGCTGTTCTATATCTAACACGTTGATGTTCCATATCTAATACGTTGATGTTCTATATGTAACACGTTGCTGTTCTATATCTAACACGTTGCTGTTCTATATCTAACACGTTGCTGTTCTATATCTAACACGTTGCTGTTCTATATCTAGCACGTTGATGTTCTATATCTAACACGTTGCTGTTCTATATCTAACACGTTGATGTTCCATATCTAACACGTTGCTGTTCATATCTAACACGTTGCTGTTCTATATCTAACACGTTGCTGTTCTATATCTAACACGTTGCTGTTCTATATCTTACACGTTGCTGTTCCATATCTAACACGTTGATGTTCTATATCTAACACGTTGATGTTCTATATCTAACACTTTGCTGTTCTATGTCTAACACGTTGATGTTCTATATCTAACACGTTGCTGTTCTATATCTAACACGTTGCTGTTCTATATCTAACACGTTGCTGTTCTATATCTAACACGTTGCTGTTCTATATCTAACACGTTGCTGTTCTATATCTAACACGTTGCTGTTCTATATGTAACACGTAACTGTTCTTTATTTAGTTCGAGCAGACAATGTGTTACTCTGCATCTGTTCGATATTGAGTAATGTATTAAATTTTATTGTTATATATCTAACACGTGCAAGTTATGTTTATGTTCTGTATTTAAC
Source organism: Ruditapes philippinarum (assembly GCF_026571515.1). NCBI lineage: Eukaryota > Metazoa > Mollusca > Bivalvia > Venerida > Veneridae > Ruditapes > Ruditapes philippinarum. The sequence goes on from NW_026860994.1 coordinate 8,328, forward strand.
ACGTTCAGGCAATGCTTAACCCTTTGTCTATTATATATTTAGCACATGTATGAAATATTTTACAACCTCCCCCCATCCCTTACTGCCTATATGTTCTATTAAAGTGGATTAAAAGATTAATAAAACAAATCCAGCACGTTATTTCAAAAACGATTCTTATACAGCTGAAATGAAGTACATGGATCAAATATTAATAACTGAAAGAAATAAATGTTCAAATTTTGCAAATCTAAGTTTATTGCCAACTACAAAGTGCTAAATATTTTAAAATCAATTAAATATCTACTTTGTGCTTATAAATTTCATGGTTAGAAAAAAATTTAATTTCTATAATGTCAAAAAGACAACATTTATTTTTCTATTTCAAACAAGTTGAATAAAAGCTTTTACGTCGGTCGTAAATCGATAATTTAGTTAAAATACAATTAACCGACCTTTAAACGTGTTATCGCAAATAACTCTAGATAAAACAAAACAAATTTACTTCATTAGACACGAATAGAAAGTTGTAACCCAATGCCTTTCTTAAAGACATTTTTGTGATTGTTAAAAAAACGTATTTCAAAAAGACGAAACTAAGGAGAAATCTTTTTTATTCGAGGCATTAATCACAAAGCATTTGGTAAGTTATTTTTTTTATTTCTTATCTTGTCTTGAAAGAATTCAACTGATCAATATATATCTTAATTTATTTTTTGAACGAATGTATTTTTCATTCACTGGTTTTAAGACTTACTTAATCATTTCAGTTTTTACTAAAACTGACCCAGTGAAAAAAATCCAATATCATAATAAATACGATCAAATATTTGCTAAGTTTTTCATTAGAAATCAGAATAATGCATCAGTAGGTTTTTAAGTTGTATATTTGCGTTTAATGTACCTTTAAAAAGTAGTAATTTCACTTCACACAATGAAATTGATATTTTGTTATATCTAAGTGTGTACCTTTCTTAATGAAGTACCATTCATCAGTTTGTTGAAGAGAAATCCAAAATAAAATCATAAGAAAAATGTTTAATTTGCTCAATTTTATTGTGATCTACCTTTCTATCTATATATGCCATAACATTCGGAAATATTTAATCCTTTGTTTTATAGATTAGTGCAGAATTTTATAAGCACATTAAACTGGAAAACGTGATTCAGAAAAGTAATAAAGTGACATATAGTGTACATTTCAGATAGGAACTTACATTTTATAGTTAAAAAAAGATTCGTTTTTCGTGTCTTTATGACTTAATTTCTTTTTAGGGGAAATCGACTTGGCACTACCTCTACAAAGAGTTTACCATAAGAGAAAGGAAAGTATGAATAAATCATGTCGATGAGACACATATATGGAAGATAAAATTTGTCAGACTTCGATGATCAATTAGAATATATTCCCTCATTAAAGGACATGTTAAAATGATATCCATCGATTTGTCAAATAGAGAGAGACAAGAATAAAAGGGGCATTTCATTGTTGTATAGGAAAGAGGATCATAAATCATTAAGAATACAACACTTTTTGGGGGACAAGAGGAAGTGCAGAATTGACTGAGAATTTATAAACATGAGTGTAGTTCAATACTACGGACGACCAGGTCCGGGTGTGTCTGCCACATATCGGATGAATTACGCCGTTAATTCGTATTTTCCATCGCGGAAACCGCGACCAAGCAGCTTAAAAGGAAATAAAACACTTAAAAAGGATATTAAAGAAACAATACAGCACGCAACTCTCATTAATATCGTCGCTGCAGTAAATGAAAATTTGCACAGATATACTGCCCCGCGTCAAGCATCCGGTGCAACTGCACGTAGTACCATTACTGTTATTCCAAATGTAATGATTCCGCATGAAAAGACAGTTTCAATCCCGCAAGCAAAACAGAGGATATTTAACATGCCAGACGAGATAGTTCAAAGAAAGCCAGTGTATTACAAACATTCGGCTGATCTTGAAGTAAGAACAAATTCGCATATACGGTTTTACGACGAACCTGTTTCGTTTGATCTGAAAGGACAAAGGAAAGGAGTTGTCAAAAAAAGGGTGTCGTCTGCAAAAGAATTTATCAAAAGTCTTCCAAATAAACCAAGGACACTTGACATTAACTTTCAAGATCATCTGAAAAACAAAAGATCTGAAAATAAACATATTCAAGTTCAAAATGAATATAAATTGCGAATAGCCTCAAGCGTTCGTCGCCTCGGCTGTGTCAAGAAATCAGCACCTCGTGAAGTTTATGACCTTCCTAAATGCGATGCCATAGACATACAAGATACAAAGACGGGTGCAAATGACGAAGAAAGGTCAGTTTTTGATGACTCGAAGAGCGCAATTCCACCATTCACTCAAACAAAAATACCATATATTCGAACAAAGTCCTTGCCTGTGTTGTTCCCAACAAAGACGAGTAATAGTTTATCAGCAACTGCAACTTCCTCGCTTCAAAAGCAGCCATTAATTTTCAAAGACCGACCATTATCACAAAGTTTGCGCAAGCAAACCCCGGATTCCATGTATACAAGAATAAACCATTTACCTGGTGGATTCGGATATGGAGGAATGACAATTAACAATGGTATCAATCAAGCACCTGATGTCTCTGGAAAATTAATTCATGATTCAGAAAAACAGCCTCATACGAAAGGATCGGCATCAAGTAATGCTCGACTGAGACTAACTCGGACATTAAGATCGCCGTCTTCTCCAACAATAGGTAGAAGAAATGGAAATGTGTTTACGCCTATTCAAAGCGAATTTCATAGTAAACAGACAAATGTAAGATCATATACAAGTAAACACGACTTACATGAGGCAGTTCGCTCAGCAATTAATGGTCAAGTTGAAAGAACTAAATCTTGTGAAGCTAGAGACGATTCCAAAAGGATACTTACGTCTGCAAGGAGTAGAAAAAGCTGTTTAACCAGCAAATCTGGTATAAGTGACACACTAAGTGGAAATCAAGCGACAAAGAAAGTTCAGTTTTTAAGCAGTGACTCATCTCTGGATAATTCTGACACAAACAGTGTAAAAGATGAGCAAAGTGAATATTTCGACGTACGTGGAGGTTCAAGTGTTCTACAAGCTCCAACTCCAACTTCTGTTCTAAGGTCATTCTCGCCCGCAATTCAGCCAATGTCTGCCAGGGAACTTCTGCGTTTGGAGCAAAAAATTCTACCTGCCAATACTCGTCCACCACCAGCAGACAACCTTCAGGATTATTACGCAACAAAAACTTTATTAAGTGTGCATACCTTACTACGTAATGACAGTGATATTTCAGAAAAGCCATTTGTCTGTGCTGATAACAATACAGACAATAAGATTGGTGTAGACATCGATAAAGATTTAAAGCACAACGTCAAAGAGACACATGATCATGATAATGATATTGATAATGATCAATATACAAGTGAAGATGATAGCGAATTTCGTGTATTCACTGACTCCAATGATATGGAAGGGGAGGAAAATGAGAACGACACAGAAGGGTTTTATAAACTTGTTAAAGCATTTGATAAACAACCTTATGAAGGTTTTGAACATAAAAAGATCCGTCGGGCGTCAGCTGGTTCAAAATCGAAAGACATAGAAACAGATAACCAAAAAGCTCATTATGTTAAAGTGAGATTATGTTAATTTTGTTTTACGCTAGGGGCCTGACAAAAAATAGCGCAAGAGTTGGAACTAGTTTCGCAATGTTTATGCCGCGAAACAGACTTTTACTACACAATGATAAAAAGTGATGGAATAAACAGTTTAAGCGTATTAATGATTATTTTCCCGTTATATGTGTATAGGCGAAAAAGGTATGACTTTTAAATATAAATGAGAATAAATAACTTTAACGGTGTTGATAGCAATCTTTGTTAGATATGTGCCATAAGCATTATTTCTTTGTGTATCCTGCGATAGATATTTAATACGTATGAAGTTCAGTCATTTCTGAATATGCAAATTCAATATCTGATCTATCAAAATGGTTGCATGATCGATAGCTTTGTATGATGTGAGTCAATTTCTAAAGTTTATATCCAGGAGAGAATTTGGAATAGGACTGCCTACTGTATTTTTAAATCAAAATCTTTTAAAATAACAATGGTAATTCTAAATCTGAAGCAGGCAAAGTCAATGAAAGGCGTAACTTATGTAAAAAGAGCGTTCCCCATAGGACACTTTGTAATTACGTGTGGATTGTTAATATCAAATACTATCAAAAGCATTGGGCAAGTAAATCCACGGTGGTTTTGATTTGCAGAGATAAAATGTTTAATATATTTCCATTGAAACGTATAAACCTTTTAACTACATGTACATGGAGTATCCTATTACTGAAGGGCACTTTATCAATACCCGTGTTTTAGTTAAACCTTTGACACTATCTCAAGACTGGTATTATAACGTTTGCATGTACTAAGTATATCATATTACGTTATTTAAAACACTTAAAAGGCAGCATGACAATAATATTAATTTTCACATGTGTTTTATTTGCTGTCAACTATAAACAATCAAATTTAGTAAACAAAGTGAATACAATTTTAACACTACAGATATATGTGATATGCTATAATGGCATTTTTGTTGTATTAAATTCATGTTTATTTTAAAACGATATGAGCTGTATCTGTTCGGAATACCTCGATGATTACAAACAGTTATGTCGGAAATAATATAGATTGAAAGTAGCTTCATCATGTGACTTTTGATTACCTTTACAGTGCAATGAGTAATGAACATATTTATCGAACATCAAGGACAGTACAGTGTAGTTTGGCAATATTCTGATTTGAAATTATGTCTAACAATCATATTAATTTTAGAATATCCGTTGCAACAAATCCGAAATATCGTCAACAAGTATTTCATGTGTACTTCCGGTTCTAATAAAGCCATAATAGTTAGCAAATATGATTAAACGATATAAACTAACTCAACAAATTCCAACAATTAAATACTTTATTTAAAAAATTTATAGCGTAGGTCAGATCAAAATATCGTCAAAGTCCTTGGCCGAAGTTTTACGGAGTTGCGACTAAACATTTGCCGGAACCGTAAGTGATAAGCCTTTCCCACTTGTACATAGTTTAACAAGGTTCTATTTTGTTAGTAGCTCATATTTGTATGCTGATATAAAAAAAAACCTATAAAATTGAAATTATTTTTCGAAATTCAAAGCTGTGCATATCCATTACACAAATTCAGTAGACTTAGATATAATACTCGTATATAGCATATTTGTATATTTTTCTTAAAGTTACATTAAATAAATATGTAAAAATATTTTGCCGTCGGCCTAAAAATCAAACATTCTACAGTTTCATTAACCTGTTTAATAGTATTGTTGTAAATCTCATCAAACTCTGGGTTTATTTTCTTCTATATAGAGCAGGCGATATTCACAAAAATCCTGGTCCCGATATAAATAGCTCAGATTCTTTTAATTATACATCTTCCCTCTTCAACGGTAAACGAAATCTTAGAGAGTTTCAATAAACTCCTTATCAATTGTCCATTATAATGTCCAGAGTTTCTTCTCAAAGAAAGATATCGTACAAGGAGAACTACAACATTTTGATATAATTTCTGTCACAGAAACATGGCTTAACAGCAATATAGACTCGGAATCGATCTCTTTTTTTGAAAAATTTTTTCTACTCCATTTAGAAAGGACAGAGTTGCTGATTAACCATGGTGGCATTTTAGTATACGTTAAAAAATAGCATTCCAGCCGTAAGAAGACAAGATCTCGAGATTAGTGGTATTGAATGTATTTGGATAGAGTTAACGATTCATCATTCGAAAATTTCTTGTTGGCACCTTCTATCGCCCTCCAAATTCTCCTGCATATGTTCTCTCCAAATATTGAACGATCAATTGACCTTGCCTTTGATACTAGCATTAAGAATATAATAATCACCGGTGATCTCAACTTAGATATCTTAAAAAAACAGCATCATCCAAGAAACTACTTGATATAGCAAATCAATACAACATGACACAAATAATAAACGAACCAACGCATTTTCACAGAATCATCTTCCTCTCTGATTGACGTTTTCCTTGTTTCTTTTTCGGGTAGTGTCCATGCTTCGGGTGTAGGTGATCCATTTCTTGACCAACAATTAAGATATCATGTGTCCAGTATATTGCTTACTTAACTGTCAAAAGTCACATGCTAAATCATTTAAAACGTCTTATCTGGAAATATGATCAATGCAACTTTAATAATATGCGACGTGAAGCGGCTTCATATAACTGGGAATCCCTTGAAAGTGACGATATCGATACTTATGCTAGTAATATTACTGAAACCTTAATTACATTATCAAAAAAACACATTCCAAACAAAATAGTTACTATAAGACAAACAGACCCTCCCTTGGAATGCATAATGAAATAAGAAAATATATACGGAAAAGAAAAAGGGCATATGACAGAGCTAAAAAATCAAATAATATTGAACACTGGAACAAATACAAAACATTAAGAAACAAAACAACTCACCTACTTAGAAATGCAAAAACAGATTATACTAAACAATTATCAGAAAAAATAAAAGGAGAAAATTTAAAAACAACAGATTACTGGAAAATTCTCAAATAATTCATTAAAACCAACAGTAAATAGTAAAATTAAGATTTTGAATGATAATGGCACCATATTGACTTCTGACACTGAAAAAAGCAAATTTACTTAACCAATTTTTCCAATCACAATCCTCACTTGATGATAAAAATAAGTCTTTACCAAACTTTCATGTACATCAAAATATTAATAAACTTGACACAATAAATATAACTTATGATGAGGTTACGTGATACTCTTAAAACTCTCAATGTTGGTAAAGCATCAGGACCTGATAATAATAACAACAGGATACTAAAGGAATTGTCAGAAAAGAACTCTCTGTACCTCTCTGTCATCTTTTCAGGAAAATCATTAACAGCTTGTAAAGTCCCTTTCACAATGGAAGCTTGCCAATGTATGTGCAGTCTACAGAGAAAGGTGACCCGTTCAATTGTTTTCTAATTACAGACCTATATCACTTCTTAGCACGATCAGCAAATCTTTAGAAAAAATTATACATAAGCATATATTCAATTTTCTTTGTTGCTAATAAACACAATAACTTCATTACAATCTGGGTTTGTTCCCAATGACTCAACAAACAAAATCAACTTGTTTCTATATATATAATACATTTTTGCAAAGCCCTTGATGATGGAAAAGAAGTGAGAGCTGTCTTTTTGCGATATTTCAAAAAGCCTTTGATTCGTGTCTGGCATAAAGGTCTCATTTTCAAGCTTCAGTCTGCTGGAATAAATGGTGGGCTTTTAAACTGGTTTAGTGACTTATCTCAGTGATAGAAAAAAAAACAAAAAGGTGGTTCTTCCAGGCGGTTCCCTCTCAAACCGTTTTTATTTTCAGCCGGAGTTCCTCAAGGGTCCATTCTAGGCCCTCTTCTCTTTTTAATCTATATAAATGACATTGTTCTTGACATTAACTCATATATCAGACTCTTTGCAGACGATACAAGTTTATATATTCATTGTTGATAATCCACTTCATGCTGCGGTGACTCTTAATTCTGATCTGAAAAAAATTACAGAATGGGCAAATGGCTGGCTTGTAGACTTCAATCCAAGTAAAACGGAATCAGTAATTATCTCTCGTAAAGTAAACAAACCAATTCATCCCCCCATTGACAATGAACGGAGTGCAAATAAATGAAGTGACCTCACACAAACATCTTGGAGTAACATTTTCTAATGATGGAAATTGGCATTCTCACATACAAAATATTACCCAAAAAAAGCCTGGCAAAAGAATTTATATAATGAGATTCTTTGAAATTCATTCTGATCGTAAGTCACTTGAAAATATATATCTCTCTTTCATTCGGCCCCTTCTGGAATACTCGGATGTTGTTTGGGAACAACATAACTCAACAAGATGAATTTTGAACTTGAAAAAAATACAACTTGAAGCCTGCAGAAATAATAACCGGTACAACAAAACTAGTTTCTATCTCTAATCTTTATGAAGATACTTGCATCCAACCCCTTAAAGTAAGACGCTACAAACACAAACAAATACTTCTTTATAAAATGTTCAATAATCTTTCTCCTCATTACCTCTCTTCATTAGTTCCCGATACAGTAGGAGAATCTTCAGATTATAATTTACGAAATGCAGACAACACTAGAAATATATTTTGTCACACACAACTTTATTCTCATTCATTTTTGCCATCATCAATTAAATACTGGAACAATCTTCCTGTTAATTACAGAAATTCACCATCCATTTCAATTTTCAAAAGTAGACTTAATGAAGATGTTTCAAAGTGTGCCTTCTCATTATTATGTAGGTGAGAGAAAATACCAGATTATACACACACGACTTAGAAACACATTGTAGTTCTCTCAAAGAACATTTGTTTTCAAAAAACATAATAGAAAGTCCCCTATGTGAATGTGGTGACATAGAAAACACAATCTCATTATTTCTTCTCGTGTCCAAGGTACCAAGATGAACGAAATGTCCTCCTTAATAATTTAAGTGAAATAACAACTGTCACACTTAACGTTTTACTCTATGGTGATAATTCAATTGCTGACGATTTAAATGAAGCAATAGTCCTTCATATACACTCATATTTACACAGAACAAAACGTTTTGAAATGTAAATAGAAAGTTATTTTTTCGACTAATATGAAATAGAGATTTAGATGCATAATATCTTCTCAAAAGTATATTGTAAACTCGTTCCATCAACTCCATAGTATTTTAGTGACCATTCCTGTTGTCTTTCTTTTTCTTTCTCTCAAATCTGTCTCTTATTTCCTACCATCTATTACCCAACAATTTCAACAATTAACTAACGTTTCCATTTATTTATTTTTCTTTAAATTTTTTTAAAACATGCTTTAAAGTTCTATTATTTTTCTTGAAAAGTTTAAACGTGCTAATCTGTGCATTTATCACTTACGTGTATTTATGCTATAGAACTATAGGGTTTTCTTTCACATTTTTATGTCAATATTCTATTATTAAGGTCGTTTCGATTAGGAAAACCAGAGTGTAAATTGCTAACTTTCCTGTACATGTAAAGAAGCAAGTTTATAGTGAAAATGTTATGTATATTTAACTCAAAAATGCATACAATTGTTACCATTTTACATACTGTTTGAGATAGTGATTACGGAAAGAGTTTTTAAAAAAGCTTTCAAGCTTACTACTCAATCCGTACTATTTATTATTTGTTAATTATCATGTAAATGTAATACTTATAAATAAAATATTGTTTAAACTAAATCTCATCAAATATTGTTCATAAATTAGGATTTTAAACGGGAAACCCCACGGTAACACTAAAGTTCGTATACGAATTTTAACATGCAAATGAAGACTATAATGAGCTCGTGTATGCGCTACGTCACAGTTTTATAGTTGCTATCCGTAACACAGCAAATGTGATATTTTCTTGTGCAAACACACTTTTACCGTTTAAGCTTCACGGTGCACTAAACCAGGGGTTCAGTAAAAGTAATCATCTCGTAAAGAGATTAAATTTGTATGAAAACAATGCGGAAATATACCGTTAAATTAGGACTGCCACTTATAGTCATGTTTGTTGATTTAATATTGATGTACGGATGATCCGAAGGCGGAGTTTCTCATGCAAACAGAAATTGTACTTCCCATTTCGCCACAATGAGGTTACCTATTTTTATGCTAATTAAACTCATTTTGGTTGTTCGGACACCAAAATAAGACCTGGAGTCGTTAAAAACCCAATTTATTAATGAAATGTCGCTATTTAGTTTTTTATGAAATTTATTAAATGTAACTTTAAAAAAAAAGTTTAAAAAATCTAATAATGTCCTTTTTAAAAGGAGACAATATTTTAACAAGTGAAAACAAAGCTTTATATACGAATATTCATCAATTGCCTACTTGTTATTTGTTGTTTGAAGTGGATAGATCTTCAAATGGCACATTTTCCATTATTATTTCAAATATTGATAAAAACAATAGAAATGTATCATTTGGATTTTCTTTAAAATTCTGCTTGAATAAAAATATGTTGATAAAGTTCGGGGTGATTTAGAATGACAATATATATGCGATGCTATATAAATGAGCCGCGTCACGACAAAACCAACATAATGGTCTGGATCCATGCTGGTCGCAAACGCACTATGTTGGTTTTGTCGTGGCGCGGATCAAATGTATGTAATATTGGATCATATATCTCACATTTGCCAACAACTTCCATGTATAATTCTTTCGTGGTTTGTTGTTATGTTTAATATGGTTTGTTGTTATGTCTAATATGGTTTGTTGTAATGTCTAATACTAAATGATATCAAGGTTTATGTATTTATTAAGAATGATGCATCAGTTTTGAACCACACACGCAACAAATTTTATATTTCAAATATTACCCAATGAGAGCTTAGCGATATTTTGTACAGTATTCATTGTTTTTCTACAATTACACATGATAGCAAACCTTTCTACATGAATCTTGAAAGATGACTGTCCTCTTGCAAATTGCCATAAGCAAATCAGCTCTCATGATTGCAGTATAAAGAATTTGTTATATTCTATTTTTATTGAGATGTTTACACAATTTGTCAGAAAGCTTCGGTCTAGAAATGCAATGGACTTTTGTCTCTTGGAGATGACTTATCTTTCTCAAAGCAGTGATGTTGTTATAAAGTAAATAAATAAGTATTAAAATAAAAATTATTTCTACGACCCAAAACCCCACCCCCTTCTCCTGCATCACCCCCTACTTAATGTAAAAAAAATATCAAAATCTATCAAAGCGAATAAATTCTAAACGTACAGCCTGTATCATTTAATTGTATCATAGTTTGGGGACCTTTCTGTTGAAAAAGTGTCAGAGTTAAATCGTATACATATACATGCACAGTGCGGTAACTGGAGTGCAGGTATCAGTTACCCGCACTCCAGATAATGCCCGTTGATTGGTTCATTTTTGCTGGGGTTTACTTATTGTGACGGAAGGGAAAGGGGCAGAACTATCATATTCAAATGCTCGTTTATTGGTTAATTTTCTCTGGGGTTTCCTATTATGACAACACCTAACGTGCTGTCATGTTTGACTATGATACAAAAGAGAAAGAACACCAAAAACACTCGGCAATCTGATTTATACTCGGGGGCTACGCCCCCTCGTACAAATCAGATAGCCTCGTGTTTCGGTGCTCTTTCAATTACTTATTTCTGATATTTCATTATGGAAAGGATGAGTAATGGGACATTTTTTACCACGAACATTTCGGACCAGACAGGCAACTGAAATTAGTTAAAGTTAAAGAAAAAAAATACGGTTGGGTTTATGAATAATCTTTTTTTAAAAGTACATAAATGATATTTCAATGCAAGTAAAAAGCACTGGTCAAGTAAATGCCATGTGTATGATAGTTTGGGGTATTTTTTACATCTTGTTTATACTCCGATGTATATCTCAGATGATGTTTTAGGTAGGAGTATAATTATTACAGCTAGAAGGTGTGTATAATTTCTGTACCAAACACTGCTAGTATTTTACGTTTGATCTGCAACAAAAAAAATCTTGTTATTCTACATGAATTAGGATTAAGTATGCTAAACAAGGGACGCAATTCGAGTCGACCCTCCTCTTGTCAATAAAGCATATTTACATTCATATTTTCATTATCGTGTCACGTATTTATTTTAGTCTGCAGATATTGATTTTATATATCAATGCATTTTATTGGTTGAGTTCTGATCCGATGACTTGTAAATAGAGTAACTTCAACAGATTAAAGTATACATATACCCATCCTCGGTATCGTATACCAGTATTAATACGGAATATACCTTGGGTTCCGCAATGATACATCAGTACCTAGTATTTTAAAATCATTATGTACAGTATCTGCTTTAGTCTTTACGGATTTAAACAGGAAGTTAATAAAGTATTTGAATCGGTGATGTGTATTTTTATTGAAATGAAATCTTCAAAATATGGATAAACAGTATTATTGATAGTGTTTTTGCAGCGTGTAATAGATGCCCATCTGATGTCCAGGCACGTATGTACATAATTGGTAAAAAGGCACATTAAGCCTTTGAACTGAATATTTTTTCTGTAGAAAGGGCAAATGTATGTTTGTGGATTTAGAACATATAAGACGGTTGTCACCTCAAGAAGATGTTGCAAAATGTAAACAGAATAGAATTTTGACTTCCATACAAAATACGCAATCATTCTATCTGTAAGTATTTCAAACTGCAAAAGATTACTCAGCTATTGGTCATTGAGTAACCTTTTAGAAACTGTAAAAAAACTCTTAATGTAAATAGCTTTTAGGAGAAAATGAAAATATTACCATTTAAGGCTTAATGGGCGTTTAGATAGTAATATTAAAACAATGTTTTATTTAGAGGTGAGAGCGCAATTTAATTTGTTTGTAGACTAAGAAGAATCTATCTGCGGCTTTACTTCGTTGCGAAATTGTCATGTTTTATTTACATACCAGTATATCTATTTTTTCATGGCGAAAAAGTTAAATATGTTTTAATATCACACATTTCTGCATAACAATTTACTAGCTCGATATGTAAACAATAAATTACATTTTTGAAACATAAAAAAGAAAAGCAGAATTCGTGTTTCCAGAAAGTCTTCTTTTTTTCATCTAGCGGAGAAATAATGAACTTGGCGCTATATGTGAGATAACTTGTTTAGTATCGGTGTACAGAACACAGTGTATTTGTTTACGTTTGTATATACCTTTTTCTTTTCATTATTACAATAGCAAGGTTGCATATTAAGTTTTATCCGCTTGATCATCAATCATTACTGGTATGTATATGGTAAATGCCCAATTACAGCGAGCAGATATAATTTAGTCTTTACTTAATGTGGTAAACATTATTAATATCATCAATGTCTCCAACCCTGCATATATCGTTCTATTTCAAATGGCACAACTATTACTGAAATGCCCAGTGCTGGCATACATGTGCATGACATTTTGTCACCACACATACATTCACTCACTTTCCACTACTTAAAGCTGCATGCCTCCATATAAGCCAAATTATGCGCCGTCCGGTTAGCTCAATAGGTAGTGTTGGACTGTGAATTGGGCGACCCGGGTTAGATTCCCGGACGGCGAGGTTCACTTTCGTAATGATTGATCATGAAATCCTTTCTACGGTCATTCGCTTTGTACCTCTGCTCTTGTATGTACAGAAGTTATCAGTTCCTTGCGAAAGTGAAGGCAGCTAGTACTGGATAACTGCTCCACAGCATGCACAGGAACAATGCGGTGGTTGAACTGTGCTCTGGTAAATTCAATGTGACTTACGGCCGTGATCCGAAGTGAAAACTACCAACATATTTCAATAAAAACAAACTTGAAATACTGGCTAAGATTTTTAGAAAAGTAGAAAGATTCAAGTTTCAAGTAATATTTTACATGTCATGTGCGATTAATAACTCATTTGCAGCTTTGTCTGCGATGCATATTGAGACCTCTTTTTTTTGGTAATTTAAGTAAATTGTACATGCAGTTTACTTTCTTTGTTCACTTTACAATAATTTACTTTCAAACTCGCTTTCATAATTTTCACGAAAATTAACATAAACCTGGGGGCATGCTTCTTTAAATACACTTCAGTACCAAAATGTACCATAAAGTTTTTTTTATTCTGTAAACATTCTTACATTAATGTGAATTGATCCATTATGAAAGGTCTGCAAGATATGAAATACTAATGGAAAATGTGTCCATTGCAGACCAAGATATTTGACAATGTTAAAATGTCTTAAAGTTTAAACATTTTAAAAACAACAATAACAAAAATATGAAATAAAACAAAACATTTAACCCGTACACTTTGTGTAGGATCATGAGGATGGAAAATGAAGGCTAATAAACGAATCATGCGGAAAGAAACTGAAAAATTATAAATGGACCATTAAGGTAATAAAATCTCATAAACCGGATCTTTTGAAAACTGTGGATTTTTTCCAAACCATTTTGTATGATACAGTTAGTTAACCCGCTCATTCATTATCTATATTAAAAGTTTATATGTACAACTAAGATTGTATTTTGTGCGGTTTACAAAGCGTGTAATATGATAGTTAACTAATACAAATAGATATAGGTAAACATGTAAATTAATTTGAATTTACGACGTATTATTCAATACGGATACGCAGTTTAAAATGTTTTGTTCAGCTTGTGTAGTAAAAATTTATAACAAACAGCACGTCAAAAAGGAAGTAAATATTGTAGTCAATGCTTTTGACAATCCCCCAAATTTATTCTACGATTTTTTAAAACTAAATATACACATGACGGGATAGTGATACTTGTTTGGATATTTATGTTAGATGGTAAGCTAAAGAACTTTTTAAAACAGCTAAATAAGTAAAATATACCGTTTATTCATTGATATGTTTATTCTAATTCGAATTCAAAGTTCAAGATAATTTTTGTATACTTAAAAAGTTATTAAGTACATTAATGAAATATCTACATTATGTACTAAATGAAAATCCGGTCATATAAAACGATTTATTTCAAATCGATAATCGTGTTTTATAACATGAACAAATTATAAATTAGGCAATAAAAAATATTTTGATTGAAAAGTATGTTTTTGCATTTTGCAGGGGAAAAAATGGGAAATTGTACATGTTCAAAGATGAAAGAAGAGACAGGCACTGAATATTCATATAATGATGATTATTTAGACATTGGTCTTGGTGACATAATTGATGAGATATTATCTCCTCCATATCGTCCTGAATTCGCTGACTTTATTGCCGAATTAGATGATTTAGATGATGATGATGATGATTATGAAGATGACGACGAAGATGATGACGATGATGAAAGTATACCAGGTTTACATCGTGACATATCGTTTGAGCGGGACTCTAATGTGAGTAAGCCAGAAAACGTTTTTATCGAAGACGAATTGTGTGCTATTTGTACTTACAACTTTGACGAGGATCAGCATGTTCCAAGGATTTTACCGTGTGGACATACTTTCTGTGCCTATTGTATTAGGAAAATTGCTAGAAAGTACAAATTCAGGTATTTAAGGTGTCCCCTGGACAGAAAACGACACATTCTGAAGAAACAACAACATACCGGTATGGTTTAAATTCTTACAATTTAAGTTTAAAGCAGCACGCCTCCAGATTCATGCTTACGATAATGAAAAATTTGACAATGCATTTGAATGTGAAATATTGAAGTAAGCAAAAGGAAGCAATTAAAACATTACAAACAGCACTCACGACTCATGTCAGTAACACAGCTAGTAGAAATATGGTTATAAACACCGAAAAATCAATCATTAATCACACACAACATGTTAATTATTACTTAAATCTTGAATCGTTTTACTTTTCATAAAATATTAGTACATACATTTCTCAGGTTTGATTTATTAAAATATTTTGCCTCATCTGGAGGCATGCAGCTTTAAAGATACTTTTGGATTTTAGGATTATTCTATTTAATCATTTTTACAGTTTATGAACTAAAGAATTATTGGTTATGAATAAATAATTATATGATTATTTTGACGATAATTCTGATCAACGAAACCTATATTTAAATCAACTTAATTAGTTTTAGTTTAAAGGGAAAAGATAGTGCGGTAAGTAATGATAAGAGAAAGTTCTAATTGATATGATACTTCACTTTCAGATCCTATTTTGATTGGTCAGATGCCTACAGACACTGTTAGTATTGCGAGTAGTATTTCGGGTAGTGTTGCGAGTGGTAGTATTGATTTATCACAGTTTTTGCATTTAAATCACCGAGATAATGCTGTTGACGAAGATGACATGATACATCACTTAGGGGGAGGCAACATAGATACGCCAAGCGAAGGAGAGACTGAAGAAAATTTCCTTGACCTTAGAAACTTACCTTCAAAATACAATACGTCTGATGCTGAAAGTCAAGTTTTTGAACAGCTATCAACAAACTCTCATGAAACGTGCTCAAAGTATGCTGTTCAGTACTCAAATACTTTATCAGGAAGATACTCAGACATAGGTGATGAGTCCGAGATAGATAATGATTTATGTGAACATTTAAATCACATACCGCAAACCAATGAACAACGATCATTAATGCTTCCTTATAAACGCAAAAGCGGTCGCTCCTGGCGTGAAGAATATGATGAAAGTGATGATATATTTAATGAATATAGTGATATAATTTATTGGAGACGAAAGTTAAAATCGGAAACTTTTGATAATGAAAGTAAAACAGATTATGATGACGTTTACGCCGACGAGAGATCTGTGAGGTCTTTTAAATGGGTAGAGCCGGATTATGATTGACAGAGCGAGACAACTTTATTTCACTGTACCCAGTTGCCAGAGTAATAACTCAAATCAATATGCATTCATTCCGAGTTGATATCAAGAATTATAAACACTCAAAATTCGTAGTAGATCTATCATAATATGATATATTATAATTCTCGAGTAAGCTTTATTTACAGTTATCTTGATTATCTTTTTTATACTAATATCGCATTGTGTAAATGTTCAAAATGTAAATGTTCATTATATGTTCATGTGTTACCTTTATGGCAAATTATTATACATTTTGCGTTTCTGTTTGCAGGTAACAGGCATCTAACATGCTCCAAAACCATTACTTATACTTTATAAAATTAATTTTTGCTCTTCGTACGTTATAAAAACAATATTAATATTAATGTGCCCGTAATTTATATCAGTCATTCGTTTTTAATATGAGAACGTTGCATTTTTATATCATTTGAAGTCACGGTTACTGATTTCACTTGTATGATACACAGAAGAACAATATGTTTTAAAAGTATTATTACAGAAAGGTATGGAATGCCGGTAGGGACATGCCACTTTGCTTATTTGCCAACTACTTAATTGCTTATTTGCTAATTGCTGATTTGCCAATTTGCTTATTTGCCAATATGCTTATTTGCCAATTTGCTTATTTGCTAATTGCTTATTTGCTTATACATGCATACATAATTTTTTATGCTATTGTCAGGCGACACGTCCGACTCGCTAAGTTCTTGTTTGATATAAAATAACAAGTCTTTGTAGACTTTATTTCAAGCTCATGAACCTATATCATGTTAATATTATGTTTATAAGGTTTTGTTGTGACAATTATGATCAATCCATCATTACCTAGAATATAGGTAGAAAAACAGATGGATACATTTTAATCAATTTCGAAAAAAATAAATTCAGTTTCAGAAAGTAGTTGTTTTTTTTAATTATCTTGAGTTTCCGTTTTAGCTCCACTATTCAGAGAATAGGGATGCTATTCTTAGTAACTTGTTTTTCTGTCATATCTCTGTTACTTTTGCTGATTCATGCATCTTACTGCAACTTTGCATAAACTTTGAGTTACAAGCATGCATACAAAGTACATGAAGAAGCTGTGCCCGTTATATACTGAATGTCAAGGTCACCAATGTATTGTACTGAGAAACCTTTGTTTTTCTGTCATATCTCTGTTACTATTGCGTATATCTAACTGTTACTTCACATAAGCGTTAAATAGGCAGCATGCATACACAATATTCAAAGAGGCTTTGTCCATTATACCCTAGGTCATGATCATGGTCATGGTCACCTGATAGCATGTAAAATGTACAATATGAAAAAATGGAAAAGTGTGACCAAATTTCAAAACCATTGAACCAAAGCAAAATGTTGATGCACACACTGACATAATTGATCTCAAAATCTTACAGAGCTAAAAACGAAGCCTATTGCTTAAGTGCAAAGACAAACACCCGTGTTAAGCATGCACCAAATGTATCATTCGTGATACTATGTGTTCGTACCACTAAAATGAGGCCCTCTGTGACAAATCTGCTGAGAATAACGACATTTTATATGCCATAAAATAATAAATAGTTTTGTTTTCAAGTTCTTTTATTTTCAATCTTTAACCAATATTTTTCACTTATATATGACTAATCAAGTGTTTATTATGCCACCAATCTCTGACTTAAGCTGCACAAACAGATCTATAGCTGCAACACATTATAAGGCATTCTCAAGCACAGATGCTGGCGGGTCAGATCCTGCCCCTAACGTGATACGCGTCTGTAAACACTATAATTATCAAAACTATTTTAATATTTATTTAAATACAAATTGGACATTTGTTACAACGATAAAACCATTAAGTACTTTATTGAGACTTGGTGGTATATGGTATTTTTTCATACCGGTATATGTAAAAATTGCTTGAAAATCAGTTTTAACGATGTCCAATTCGTGTTTAGATATCAAAATATTTTAAATAGAGTGTTAACAGGGGCACGTATCACGTTGGGGTACGGGATCTGACCCCAAGCGTCTGTGTTCTCAAGGACATGTCAGCCATCAGTTGTAGACATATATCTGCGTAGGCATCACTGCAATTAAATTCATTGACCAACAGTATTCTTGGAAAAACACTGAATTTACAAGAATACTGTTGGTGAAAGTTAACAGATCTGACTCAACTGGTTGTCTGTAGTCAGATGTTCCATATACTTCCGGCACAGTGTAAACTTTTTCTATTGCAAGAAAGCAAATTAGCAATAGGCAAATAAGCAAATACGTAAACCAGCGGTTAACAAATAAGCAAATTAGCAATTCAGCAATTGGCAAATAAGCAAATTTGTCATTAAGCCTATCAGCCATTGGCAAATAAGCAAATCGGCAATTAGCAAATAAGCAATTCAGCAATTGGCAAATAAGCAAATTGGCATGTCCCTACCGGCATTCCATAGAAAGGAGATAAATCTGAGTTCTAGCCGGGACCAGCCGCCAAAATTATTGCAACTAAAAACTTTATTACATAATCTTTGTCTTTGATGTTGTTGTTGTTATTTCATCAAGTCATTACATTTATTTTGTGCATGCCTTTATCAGTCACCTTATGCTTTATCGGAAACCTCAGCAATACATACTGAAATAAAATGGAGAGAATGGAATGTTTTGCCTCATACAAGTTTGAAAATATTAAACTGATAAAACTATGAATCGAATTGAAGTTTTGAATGTTAAAGTCTCACTTACATATGACAAAAAAAACATTTGGGACTATCAATTATAGGTACGATCCTTGACATATTACTGTGCGCGGCATGAACTCGACAGTTTCTTGACTAGGTTTTGTTTCATTTGAACGAAAAGAATTTGATGAAAAGAAGCGCACATCAAAATTGCAAACATTATAATAAGAATACCAAGCAAGTGTCTGGTCAAGCTCGGCACGAAATAATTATAAAGGGCTCAGCAGAGCCTCCTCCTTGTTTTTTCTTTACCTCGCTTGATAAATTGTGTAATATCAGACACTAGCATAGTATTCTCTATGTCTCCTTTCATAAGAATTTTTTAGACAAATAAGATATTTTGAAGTGTTTAGGTGAAATCACCTAAGATGTTTACAAAACAGTTTGTTAATTTGTAGAACAACTATTGCTATTTGTCTGAGATCAGAGATGCAGATGTTATCTATGTCTCTGTGCAGATTTAACCGTCTGAATGGCATATGAAGTATAGCACAGTGTTGATACATTAGCTTGTTTGACAACCATCCCAAAGAAATACTAAAATATATAATAAAGGAGTAGAGTTCGAGCCAGTATAAACATCCAATTATGGCGGATCAATTATTTGTCAAGTTCTGGTATAATTGCGGTTTCAGAGTTTTGTACCTATCAAAATTTCAATTTTGACGTATTGTGCGTTCTATAGGGATTCTTATTTATTCTTATTCATATTATTCTTATTTTTATTGATTACTTTTTATGAGGCACACATGGTAGATTGCCTTTGTTGCAACTGAGTAGGCTCAATAAATAAAGACTTTATTATTATTATGATGATGATGATGATGATGATGATGATGTTGTTGTTGTTGTTGTTATTATTATTATTATCATTATTATTATTATTATTATTATTATTATTACACATGTATTATTATTATTACACATGTATTATTATTATTCTCTATTCTGGCCACATTACCATTACCGAAAGGCTCCGCTTGAGACTTCCCAATAGGGCAGGAATTGTCAATTACACCGAAAAAAAAAAGAAAAAAAAAGTGTTGAGAAATAAAATGAGGGTCATTAAGATTTAAAAATCGAAATAAACCTTCGTCAAAAGCAATTAAACGCATAAATTATCAATAAAATTCACGACATTTATTCATTTGTCTTTCTTTTGGGTTTAAATGTTTTTATGTAATCATTACTTGAAAGAAACATTTTCGGTTAGTGTGCTTGAAAAGCGTTAATTGGATATATTTCCCTTTATTATACACGAGATACGTCACCCATATAATGGTCATGGCATATGATTTTCTGTCTGTAGTCTCCATTTGGGTCCATCCGCCCTTAAAAACACAAAAGGTAGCTTTCACTGTCGAGTGCGGACACCGGACATGTCACCAGTTATGATGTATGAGCCATAGATATGAAATTTGAGCCAAAAGTAGGTAATTGTACGGCGGCCAATGAGAACCTAAATGTACAGTAACCTGAAAAAATATAAAAAGATGGTAGCACTTGAAAGGGCTATTGGTGCAAGGTTCAAGCCGTCACTCTCTGTGCAAGGGGCTCACGCACTATAATACACTTTCCTCGTCTTCCCTGTCTACTTTGCAAAGCCATTCCCCTCGGCTTTAGTCAGGACACCGGCAGCATACTTGCCGTACACTTCATTCATCTGCCAATGTACTAGCTGTGCCAGCCACGCACACGCACTGAGGGCTTGTACAATGTGTATATATATAAGAAAGTCAGGAGCATGAAATTATACACAGAAAAGAAAAGGAAAATCACACGAAAATTCCTACACATGTAATTATTGAAGTTGTTTCCATATTATGTTTCTTTGCCCTGATGATAAAGTCGGCATTATATTCAAACACAGATTTATATTGTAATATATATCCGTGATTAAAATGAGAAAAATATGTTAATGCCAGTTATATAATGGTCCCCAAAATACTTTGCCTTTTTGTAAATAATGCCTATCCGGGATTTTATCAAATCAATATCACAATTATGCAAATTGGCTTGGTTTATTATCATACGAAATTTATAGCACCAATAATTCAAGATGATGCAATAGGATGTTATTTTACTACCTGTGAATTACATAATCTAATATACTTCACGTGCAGATGTCATGCTGGCAGGGGTATCAAAAAGATAGGCAAGTGGCTGGTTAAATCTTTTACATGCGTGTGTATCAACATTGCACTGTAGTATATGGTGGCTAATTTTAAACGCTTTTGTGCGTCATTTTGTCGCTTGCGACGGAACGACAAAGAGCCAAACGACGCGTTGTCAGACTTTCGTCTTGTCGTCCTGTCGTTAACGATGCACGCCAAACGGCGCGTTGTCGCGAAGTCACATTGTCATTCAGCTTAAATCGAAGGATTGTCTTATGAGAAAAGCAACAGGGTGACATTGTGCCACACGACAACGCGCCATAATAATAATACTTACTTACTTACTGGCGTTCGCTCTACACGATCACGCCAGTATCTCAGAGCCCGGCACTGTATCTCCCTGGAGGGATTCCAAAGATCCAGCACCACATCGATGAATACCATTGTTTCGTGTAGTCATTATAGCGTTAATAATAATATAATATAATAATAATGATGATGATAATTTTATTTTGAGAAGGTGACATATTAAAAGTACATAATAAACATACAACTTATTTCTAATATGACCTTCTATACATATATAAACAAATAAAAAGAAAAAACAATGAACAGCAATATAATTACGACAAACACTCTTACAAAATACATAGCATTTTTGTGAATTATAAATAATAACTTATGGTAATTAGTACTTAAAGGGACTCCACTGAGGTTTAAAAGCCTAAAAACATAATATTTGAATTTCTTACATAAATGAGCTGGGGCACTTTAAACAGAAATTATGCAAAGATAATTAAGAAATATACTTTGAAATACATTGAAATCGCATTTTTTTGCTTTTCTTAGCCCGATTTGAGTGGGTATTTTTTTACCATTCTGGAAAAACAAAGAGCGCAAATGATCTGAAATTATGCACAAAGATTAGTGGTCCAAACCCTACATCAAATGGTACATTTATCTGGAAAAAATATTTTCAGTCCCATCATGTCAAAAAACCTCAGTGGAGTCTCTTTAACTTCGTATGCACATACAATCATTAATCAATGTTAACAAACAAACAAAACGCTATACAGAGCTATATCAATTTCTGTTGAAAAATCAGTTTAAAGAGTTTAGCGCTTTAAGCTGTATTTTTTATTAAATAATCCTTTAGTTTACCCATAAAAGATGACAATTTGCTTTGTAGTCTTATGTCAGTTGGAAATGTATTCCATAAATGTTTGTTCCGTGGCCTGAAGTGAATAAGATCATTATTCGCTAAAGAGCGAATATTATATCTGTCATTATTAGAAAAACTAGTAGTTCAGATATATATTTTGGTGCAAGATTATATTCACTTTTAAAAACCAATAAGGCCATGTGGTAATTGCATCTGTTTTCAAAAGTAAGCAGATTTTGGGTTTTATATACACTTTTTAATATACATGTAATTGTTACATGCTGTTTCAGAATTACTCGAAGTGCCCTCTTTTGTATGTTGTATATTTTTTCGGTATCCGATTTGCAGTTTTGTTCCCATGTGGTATTGCAGTAGATTCTAGTCCATTGTTGACACTATATATGCATTATAGTATAACATTTTCATATCATCTGTCTTAAAATGAAATTCGTTTTAAAAGTGCAATTTTTGAATTGTGTTTATTTATAACATTATGAACTTGAGTATGCCATGTTAAATTACTATCAACACATATCCCGAGAATATTTTGACTTGATACGTTTTCTAATATAGTGACATTTATAGCAAGCTCGAGGTTTTTGTTTTTAGCCCGCTTAGTTTTGAATTTTGAACCTAATAACATACACTTAGTTTTTCCACGGATTTATATTACATAAATCCGTGGTTTTTTCATGGGTGCAAAGATATATTATTATTTATACACCATTTGTTGACTAAGTTAAGACTTTTTTGGAGTTCTTTCTCAATAACGAGAATATCAGTATCAGATTTGTATAAAGTGGAATCATCGGCGTAATTGTCAATGTTAATAGAATCTGAAATTAATGTCGCTATCGACAACGCAACGCGCAAAGTGTATCAAATCAGCCACCATACTGTATTTCATAGATCACTTTTAAAAATACTGCACTGAAACCTCTACAATGGACAAGGAGCTGTTAAAAGTCGATATGGCATATTTACTTCAATCAAAGTACATTAACATGAAATTTTATGTGTGTGCATGCTTTATCAAAACTCAGTAGTGAACTGATTTTTACTTTATCTATATAACTGTCTGTCTGTCTACCCTTCCCTTCGCATATTGATAAAAATATACTGGTCCTCACACACGTACACATCCTTAATCAGTGGTGTCCAGTCTAAGAGCATTGATTTGGTGGTCTGATTCAGAAGCATTCGTCACAATATCAACAATATCTAATCACACCGTCTGAGAAAAATAACTTCCGGTTTTATTATTTTTTGCAAAATTATAAAAATAAACTGTTTTGTGGCATTATTCTATGTATATTGATAATATGCATTAACACTAAACCATATTTTGTATCTTCGTTTAAAAATTTCGGAAAATAAATGTAAATTGATTAATTATTGGCCTACGTCGTCTGCAGTCAGGCGTCCTTGGTTATGTTCACCTTGACTAGTAAGACATAGGTCAAGGCCGTTCAATTGTAATTTGCAAAGTCTGTTAAAAATATTCAAAACGGATGTTTAGAATTAAATTTTTGTTTTGTATGTCCTGGTGCATTTTTAAACAGTCCAACTTGATGTGGTTTTCATTGCAAAATTTGCATGACAATTTCACGTTGATGCTGCACAATGACAGTGTCAGTTAGCATGGATCAGCTGTTCTGTTTTTCATGATGGTACTGTTGGGGGACAGGTGACATTAACATGGAATTTCACTCAAGGTTAAATTAAACCAGAAAGTGATCAGTTATATTTTGGCTCGGGACTGCCACTAGGGAAAAAACAGAAAAATATCAGTAGCAGTGATTCCAGCATCCTGAACAGTTTGCATCTTTGGATTTTACTGATCAGTGAACTTATTTTATAACTAGGAGAAGCAACCATTTTAGATATTGATAAATCAAAACATTTTTGTAAAGATAAAGTTTCCTTTTAACTAAAACTGTTAAATTAATAAAGAATTTATAATTAGTGTGACCAACATCGGCAAAAAGGATTTAGAGGGTTACCAGTATTTTGACATACCTGTGTCAATTCAATAGTAAGTAGACAGCATCTTGATTATAATTTAAAAGTTATTTCTTATGCCATAACCTTTTTTTCCAGCATTTTAACTTGAATAAGATGTATTTTTAAGTTTATCAAGACAAACTATAATGTTCATTTAATATGTGAAGTATAAGATCTGCAGTATGGTCCTCGTAAGTATTAAAGTGGTTTTTAATTTTCTTGCAAATTGTAATAAAAGGGGACTAACATGCATTGATTTATTTTTATTAACTTTTGTCAATGCATCATTTCTTTAAAGTACATGAAAGTTTATTGATTTAAGACAATAATTAATGTGTCAGTCTGAGTCATGCCTTAGCTGTTAAGATGGTATGCATTGAAATTAGCATTTTAACACACTATCATCTTTGACACAGTTCTAAGTGAAAGTTGGTATAAAGAATGAAATACAGTCACCTTTAACCAGCCTGCTTTAAAGCAGTTTGCCTTCAGATATTTGGCAATTTTTACAAAATTTTAGGAAATTTGAAAAAAGGTTCAAATTCAATGGTAACTATGTTGTCCAAGTGTACCTATTTAACAAGTGACATTTAGCTCAATTATAACTTTATAAGGAGAAACAGCTTATGTTACCATTGGCTTATACCTGAATACTAAGTAAAATATAGTAAATTCAGTTCCCAAAACATGTAAAATGTCACCAATATTCTATGTGGACGGTTGGGCATTTTCAAATTTGTTATATTATTTCTTAGACTATTTATACATTCATCTGGAGGTGTGCAGCAGGAGGACAATTCTGTAAATCATTTATAATGAATACTATATTTTTCCAAGAATACTGGAGCTTTCCTACTCACCGGAATATCAGTGTCAATGTAACTTTTTGGCTAAACTTTTAATTCCAATTTCGTGTGCAACTTCAGATCTCATCAACCACTAAAGATTTCGCTTTTATTTACTTCACTGGCAGTCTGCCACATGTCTTTGGGTTCATTGTTTGAGGTCTGTTTCCAAACCTCATGTCTAGCATGTGACATATAACAGACGAATGTTTACAGCACATGTGCTCTTGTATTGTGTTTAAATGTAATAACAATTTTTTTGTAGAATTTAAAAAAATATATGAAAGTTATTATTTTTGTTGTAATTGTTTATGTACATTATTGTATCTTTCTTTTGTAGATCATGGCTTCTTGTCAAGTAAGAGTTTTGACATTGAATAAGGGTGAAAACCTTGAAACTACACTTTTTCGGCTTGAAAAAGGTTTGTCATTTTTTAGCTCGACTATTCGATAAGAATAAGTAGAGCTATTGCAGTCACCCGAGCGTCGGCGTAACCACTTATGTTAAAGTTTTTGTAATAGTTCAAATATTTTCAAAGTCCATAGACATATGGCTTTGAAACTTTGCACACTTGTTCACCATCATGACCCCAACCTGTAGACAGGAGGAGGTAACTCTATCAAGCATTTTGACAGAATTATGCCCCTTTTTCGACTTAGAATTTACGTTAAAGTTTTTGTAATAGTTCAAATATTTTCAAAGTCCATTGACATATGGCTTTGAAACTTTGCACACTTGTTCACCATCATGACCCCAACCTGTAAACAGGAGGAGGTAACTCTATCAAGCATTTTGACAGAATTATGCCCCTTTTTCGACTTAGAATTTACGTTAAAGTTTTTGTAATAGTTCAAATATTTTCAAAGTCCATTGACATATGGCTTTGAAACTTTACACACTTGTTCACCATCATGACCCCAACCTGGAAACAGGAGGAGGTAACTCTATCTAGCATTTTGACAGAATTATGCCCCTTTTTCGACTTAGAATTTACGTTAAAGTTTTTGTAATAGTTCAAATATTTTCAAAGTCCATTGACATATGGCTTTGAAACTTTGCACACTTGTTCACCATCATGACCCCAACCTGTAAACAGGAGGAGGTAACTCTATCAAGCATTTTGACAGAATTATGCCCCTTTTTCGACTTAGAATTTACGTTAAAGTTTTTGTAATAGTTCAAATATTTTCAAAGTCCATTGACATATGGCTTTGAAACTTTGCACACTTGTTCACCATCATGACCCCAACCTGTAAACAGGAGGAGGTAACTCTATCAAGCATTTTGACAGAATTATGCCCCTTTTTCGACTTAGAATTTACGTTAAAGTTTTTGTAATAGTTCAAATATTTTCAAAGTCCATTGACATATGGCTTTGAAACTTTGCACACTTGTTCAACATCATGACCCCAACCTGTAAACAGGAGGAGGTAACTCTATCAAGCATTTTTTTTACTATCAAGCACTAAGAATAGTCGAGCGTTGCTGTCCTACCGACAGCTCTTGTTACATTTACGAAAAGAAAATTCGTTATAAGCCTTTGAACTTTAGGAAACCTTTTTTGGAAATCATATTTGATCTACATGTGTATTTATATTGAAGTGCATTCATCATCATATTATTATAGATAAAGTTGAATTAAAAGGTAAACTTAGTGTTTGAGTTCTCAAGATTCTACCAAATAAGATAAGGTGTAAGTAGTTGGTAATATTTCAGTCTGTCTGTCAGTGATAAATTTCTCACTCTTTAGGACTGATCTGATATCAAATGAGTGTCTCCAGTTATTTGATTTCAATTCATTATTGCAATCTAAATGATTTGTATTGTAAACTTGTTCAATAATTGCTGCTAAAATAAATTGCAGATTGGCATTTACGTTTTGTATTGGGTCCATCTCTTCATGCCAGCACAGTACGACTGTATTGTAATCATCCTCCAAAGAAAGAAGTGCCATTCGAGAGAACAACATACTATGAACTTGAATGGAAGAGCTCCAGTGGCTCAAAAAGTGACAGTCATGATGTCTACACAGAAATATCCATGGTTATAGCTGGATCATTTAACTACTATTTTACCATAGATAACAGGTAAAACTTTCATTATACTCCAAAGATTCTTACATTAATTAAACATTAAATAAGATTTACTCTACTTTAAAAGATTTTTACCTAGGCTCAGCCATATGACTGTGGTATAAAGTCAGTCATATTTTTGTGTAAATATTTAATTTGAATTACAAAGAATTCTAGTTTTATATACATGTATCATGATTTTGCTACTATTACATGCCCCAAAGGGTGACATATACTTTTTAAATTGTCCATCTGTTTGTCTATTCTGTTTTTGTGCAGTCAGTAGCTTTGTTACTCATTGACAATTTTGATATGTTTGCACAAGAATCGAATCTCCAGGTCAAAGATCAAGGTCACACTTGTGTACAATGTTATAGTATGATTGTGAATAGATGGTTGTGTCTGGTCCATGACTGTCATTCATTGATGGATATTTTTAAAAATATTCATAAATATTTATTTCATTTAGCTGAAGTAGCTTCCACGAAAACCATTACTTGTCAATGGTCAAGGTCACACTAAACTTGATAGTTTTTATTTAAGTGCATTGATGTTCATGTCTGGTCAACAATCCTTATTTCATGGATGAATTTTAAAATAGCTTTGCATAAATGTATACCCATTATGACAACATGTCACACATAAGAATAAGATCTCCAACTCACACTTATATGCAAAAGTTATCTAAGTAGTTATGTGTGTGTGTAATTTTTATATTCATGGATGGATTAAGAAATAATTCAATAATTATTATTGGACAGTATTATTATTCATACAATGTACATTAAGAAACTTTGCTACATACTAAACCAAGGTCATCAACTCGAAAGCTGAAGACTATATGGCCAGTGAAAATTAGTTCAGGCCAGTGCAAATTTTAAGAGAATTTAGTTAAAAATATAGAAGAATAAATTCAAAACTGGACTTCATGCCAGTAAATTCAAAATCTTAAATTCACTGACTGAATGTATGCATATGTGTGAAACAATCATCATTTTCTTAAGCCTTTTTTGTTGAAAAAAAATCAATTTTGAGTTACAAAGTAAATATGATTTTAATATTTAAAATTTAGCAATATAACATTTAGTAATATTAACTGAAACATGAAAAATATAGAGTGTAACACCATTTATCGTCATTTAAATTTTTCAAAATGGCCGACCAATGATCTACATTTTGACCATTAAATCTGATTATGATTGAATGTGTGGTTTCCTTGTGTCATACAGCAGAAAATACCTAAATGTTACAGCTTATAATAATTTTTTGTACAGTAAGTGACTAAGTCCATTCTTTGTTTTCCTTCTTGTTTCCATGAGCTAAGAGGAGCGCTGTATATGTGTAAGTTCTAAGCAAATTAATTATCACATTCATTATTCATTTTTTTAAGAGCTGAGAAAAAAAGTTAGTAAAATATTGTGTCTAACAATATAAATCACCATGACAGATGCCTCTGCAAATATTTGGATTATTGCCACAAAGTAGCAGATACAAAGTGATTGATTCTTCCTTGCAGATAAAAACAACAGTTTTTTCTGTTCTATACAGTATGCAGATATAATAATAAACATACATAATCTAACTGAATTCTGCACGTCAGGTAGAAAAGAGCAAACACATTTAAGCATTATGAGGTTGAAACAAGTACATGCATTGTGTTTGAAGTGGCATTATTTTACTTATGTGAACTTCAATTACACTGATATTTTACATCAATTCAAATGATACAACAAGTAATTTATTTTCCTCCCTTTTTAGCTCACCTGTCACAAAGTGACAGGGTGAGCTTTTGTGATCGCTTTTCGTCCGGCGTCCATCCGTCCGTCCGGCGTCCGTAAACTTTTGCTTCAAATGACATCTCCTCATAAACCACTAAGCCAATTTCATCCAAACTTCACAGGAATGTTCCTTTGGTGGTCACCTTTAAAAATTGTTCAAAGAATTTAATTCCATTCAGAACTCTGGTTGCCATGGCAACCGAAAGAAAAAACTTTAAATATCTTCTTTTAAAAAACCCAAAGAGCTAGAGCTTAGATATTTGGCATGAAACATCTTCTAGTAAGTGTCTACCAAGTTTGTTCAAATAAAAGCCCTGGGGTCAAAATTGGCCCCGCCCCAGGGGGTCATTGATTTTCCCTATATGCATATAGTAAAAACTTAAAAATTCTTCTTTTAAAGAACCCATGGAGCTAGAGCTAAGATATTTAGCATGAAACATCATCTAGTAAATGTCTACCAAGTTTGTTCAAATAAAAGCCCTGGGGTCAAAATTGGCCCCGCCCCAGGGGGTCATTGATTTTCCCTATATGCATATAGTAAAAACTTAAAAAAATCTTCTTTTAAAGAACCCAAAGAGCTAGAGCTAAGATATTTAGCATGAAACATGTTCTAATGAGTGTCTACAAAGTTTGTTCAAATAAAAGCCCTGGGGTCAAAATTGGCCTCGCCCCGGGGGTCATTGATTTTCCCTATATGCATATAGTAAAAACTTAAAAAATCTTCTTTTAAAGAACCCAAAATCAAACTTCACACTTCATACTTGAAACTTCACACTTTACAGTTCAGATTTCAGACTTCACACTTTACATTTCAGATTTCAGACTTCACACTACATACTACACATTTCTGATATAAATATATTATGTGTAAAATGAAAAGTCTGAAGTTTGAATTCACCACCGGTCTTCCATATATTGCTGTGTACATGTACTTGTTGTTTTTGAAGAGTTGTGTCTATATGTAAGCTTAAAGCTTTCTACAGAATGTAGCTAATCCCGTTTTGTATAAACTAACTTGCCGATGGGATTGTTAGGATAATCTATTTCTATATCTTGAAGCAAATCTATATTTATTTTATTATTAATTACATTCACCTTAAAGGACAATTTTTTGTTTTCTTCAGTGGAGACATTGAAAATGCTGATGGACAAGGTTACTTCTTGGTTGATCCTACATTATCTGTTGGGGAGCAAGGCAAACAGTATACTCTTGACTGTTTACAGTGCCAGTCTGTCATATCTAAATGTCTTGGCCATTTTGATGACTGGGAAGGTAGATTGTATGTTTCCAAGGCAACTGGATACAACCTCATACACTTTACACCAATCCAGGCACTCGGCAAATCTAACTCGGCATACTCCATCAAAGACCAGCTTAAACTTAACCCAGTTTATATCAAAGAGGGGCAAAACTATGATTTCAATAATGTGGAAGGGCTGATCAAAAAGATGAATAGAGAATGGGAAGTTTTATCCCTGACTGACTTGGTATACAACCACACAGCTAACAACAGTGAGTGGCTACAAGAACACCCAGAGTGTGGGTATAATATGGAGAACTCTCCACACTTAAAGCCAGCTTACCTTCTGGACAGAATTTTACATCACTTTAGTTTAGAGGTAGCTGAAGGAAAGTGGGCAAGTCAAGGCATTCCACCAACTATCAGTAAAGAAGCTGATATCCAGGTATCATTGTCATTGTATTTATTCCAACATTTGTTTCTTTATTCAAAATAAACTTAAAATAATGCAGAGTATTGGAATTTTAGTTTTGTTAGCAATAGATCTAGTTTACAGCAAATATTTTGATATTGAAAAAATAAACAGCACACATTATTAAGTAATTAAGAAGTTGAAAATGTACTAGTACCTTAAAATTGGTTCATTATTGGGTATAGTTTTTGTCTTCATGAATATATATCATCATTTCTTTTATTACGTTTTTGGAAAGTCAAAATTTCTGTAAAATTTTTTAATAAACTTGTTGATAATTAGATATATTTGAGATTTAAGAATGTATAACTCAAAGATGCTATCTTTTCTTTATTAAAACTTTTCGTTAATGCTTGAAGATAAATCTATATGTACATGTATATATTTTTCAGAAAATAAGAGAGGTACTATTGTATGAGGTGCTCCCTGGTTTTAAAATGCATGAGTTTTACACAGTTAACATTGATGATATAATGAAGAGATTCAAACATGGAATTGAAGGTAATAAATACATAAATGTTAATATAGGTTCATTTTAAATGTCCATGTTTGCCACTGTGTAAATCCCTGCATTACATTTCTTTTCTTCTTAGAGGTCTGTTGTCTTGAAATTGCAATGTATATAAAAGTATACAGTTTCACAATTTTGGTGTTTTCACTTAAACTATTCAGCATATCAATATTTCACTAAAACATTACTGAGCAGTACATTGTTTGAAATCTTGCTGATAAATGTTCGTTCAAACTTTTTTAAGAAAGTGTTACCACAGTTGCAAGTTAATGAAGCTGTTGAGAGGTATTCAGTTGTATGTCAGAAAAAAAAACAAGACAGGAAGAAGTGAAATATCCAGGAAAACTGATATAATTGGGAAAAAAACTGAAGTATCCAGGAAAAATTATATATGAAGGGGAAAAACCTGGAAGTAGTAAAGTATCAAAGAAAACTGATATATGACCTTTTGTACTAGAGATTGGTAAAATAATCAAACTGTTTCCGTTATTACTATTTGAAGATGTTTGATAAACATTGTATGTTGTGTTTTACAGAAAATAGAGTCATAAAGACCGATAGTAAAAAGTTAGAATTGATTCAAGATCCCAGATATGAGAGAAATGGTTGCAGGATAGACATGGATGTGGCCCTGAAACTTTACAACACTGACAGGTCTGTTTCTGTCATTGCTTTTTGTTTATATAGGGATTAGATAAGAAGCATTTAAAGGCATATTGAGCTTCAGAAATGTATACATTTTTACTTCTGTAGAAAGAGAAAACCTGCATTTTATGTTTTAGTAATGGATTTAGAGCATGTTAGATGCTTATCACCTGAAGAAAGTATACAAAAATGTACCTGTATGTGCAATTAGAATTATTTGTCATAAAAGTAGCAAAGTATAAACTAAGTAGTATTTTGACTTCCATACAAAATACTTAATCACTTAATAACTGTACTAATTGCAAAAGATGATTCATCTATATGGTCAATAAACAACATTTTGGAACCTTTAACACGACACCAAAAGTAAAAAAGTTTGTGAAATATAATAATGTAAGTGTCTTTGGTACTTACTTAATGGGCTTTTTGTAAGATTTTTTTCTTTCTAAACATTTTTAATGCTGCCAAGGGATTTTAATTTTCTTATTTCAAGAAAACAGGAGAGTAAAATTGTGCAGCCAGACTATGGCTTGAGTTTTGTTTGTAAATTCACTAACTGTACCAAATAATTTGTTACCTCCAAGTCAGGTTTGTATGAAGATTTACTGTTATTTGAAACCAGTACAAGCTGGTAAATGACAGCTGTTGAAGTCATACATGTCAAAGGAGACATTTTGATTTGTACTGAAATTTAATATATTTTCTTGTCCATAGCCTATTTTCGTTAAAAAGATAATAATAACATAAGTAACTTAATATCATCACATGCGAGAAAAGATTAAAGTGACTATTTTAGATTATAGTTTGTCTATAAAAAGACTTTAACAAGGTGTTAAAAGGTAGATAACAAATAGATATTTCTTTCTTTATGTACATTATATTGATATAGCTATTTGCATAGCTGTTGGACGTTAAGATAATGCATTAAGGTCTTTTGTATGCTGATTATTTATAGGTAATAGTGAATAAGGTTAACATGGACAAAATCTTTAGAGAATACTTCAATACTTCTTGCTATGTATATTGTGTCATATACATTTTGACCTATATTTGAACTTGGTTAGTATTATTTGAGTGACTTGGTAAGTCTTACAAAAACTGACATGTGAAGTAGGTGAAGTGTTGTGCAATATGTAGGTGAAGATATGTTAGCATATTTACCTATTACCCTACTGTATTGCAGAACTGCGTATTTATCGTATTCTATAGTAATTGATTTTTCAGATACAGGTTATAGTACATTTTCCTCCAATTGTAAGATAAGTGAATCTATAGGAATTGCACTTATAATGTATTTATATCATCCTGTATGCAGAGAATATTCATTTGAATAATCTTAAATGAAAAAGAAATTTTTGCTTTTGAACAATTATTTGTCTTGTATATGTACTGAAATTATATAATGTTTCAACTTTGCTGATTTTCTTCTTGTTTTTTTCCACATTGAATAAATTTCATTTGATTTGTCAATCAAGTATATTTGCATCCTCATGCATAGATCCCAGGACCTATCAGATTAGTGTATACAATAAGAATTTTGCAACAACATATACTTCAGGTTAAATCTATTGTCATTTAAATAAAAGCCTTAAAGGTCAGTCTTGGTTTAATCTTTAACCTGCTGGATTTGAGTACAGGATTTTCCCAGCTTTTAATTTTGGAAAGGTCTTTTATGATTTTAAGGGATTTTAATAAGAAATTACAAAAATAAGTTGCCTAAAGTAAAGAGCCTGGCCAGGCTGCACAGATGTGTAGCCTGTTTAAAACAATATTGATAAAACTTGAATAATTGGCATCCATTGAAACATTTTTGTTTTAAAAAAGGTTGTTAAAAAAGTACATTTGTTTGAGTTGCCACTTCAAATATAATTTTGGAAAAGAATAAAGCCCTTTTGTGTTTAGGAAGTTGATTAATGAAGAACATTTTATTCTTTTATTTTAGATTTGAGCTATTTGTTTATAGTTTTTCCCTTTTGACTGAAATAATCTCAGATATTTTTTAGAGAGATTAGGATTCTATTGTGCTGAGCAATTTTCTTTGCTGGCCAATTTTTCTTTAATTTATTATACTTCTCCAAAGAAGGAATGGGAGTATATTGGAGTCATGTTGCCAGTTGGTTTGCTGCACATGCAAAAATCTTGTAAGCACTTCTTTCCCTTACTTTGTAATGGATCTGCTTGAAACTTATGTACACTATTTATGCAATAAATTAAAAGATTTTTAATGGGGGACAACACATGAAAACACCAGGTTGGTTTATATATTTATTATAACTACCAGTTTTGGGTAAGATATACCCTACCCTTCATCAGGTTATCACTATTTATACAAGCATGTAAATTTGCTTTGAAAAAAATTGTAAATTTCTCCCTTTCATATACATGTACAAGATTTGACCCCTTGACAATTTTTAGCTCACCTATCACAAAGTGACATGATGAGCTTTTCGGATCGCTTTTCGTCCAGTGTCCGACTGTAAACTTTTACTTTAAATGACATCTCCTCATAAACCACAAAGCCAGTTTCATCCAAACTTCACAGGAATGTTCCTTTGGTAGCCAACTTTAAAAATTGTTCAAAGAATTTAATTCCATGTAGAACTCTGGTTGCCATGGCAACCGAAAGAAAAAACTTAAAGATCTTCTTTTAAAAAACCTTAAGAGCTAGAGCTTAAATATTTGGCATGAAACATTGTCTAGTCAGTGTCTACCAAGTTTGTTCAAATAAAAGCCCTGGTTTCAAAATTGGCCCTGCCCCTGGGGTCATTGATTTTCCTTATTTGTATATAGTAAAAACCCAAATAGCTAGAGCTTAGATATTAAGCATGAAACATCTTCTAGTGGGTGCCTACCAAGTTTGTTCAAATAAAAGTCATAGGGTCAAAATTGGCTTCGCCCCAGGGGGTCATTGTTTTTCCCTATATGTATAGTAAAAACTTAAAAAATCTTCTTTTAAAAAAAACTCTAGAAGAGCTAGAGCTTAAATATTTAGCATGAAACATATTCTAATGGGTGTCTACCTAGTTTGTTCAAATAAGGGCCCTTGGGTTAAAATTGGCCCCACCCCCGGGTCATTGATTTTCCTTATATGTGTAAGTAAAAACTTAATAAATCTTCTTAAAAAAAATAAAAAATCTAAAGAGCTACAGTTTAGATACTAAGCATGAAATATCTTCTAGTGAGTGTTTGTTCAAATAAAAGCCCCTGGGTTAAAATTGGCCCCACCCCGGGGGCTTATATCCAGGTGATCAATTTCATGGCCATCATGGCCCTCTTGTTTGCAATCTGTCTGCACATGTAAAATCGTGTGAATGCTACTTCTACAATTCATGAATTGATGTTTTTCCACAATATTTAAAACAAGCATGTAGATGTGTCAGTATACAAAATTATTTGAATTTCTCCTCTTCATATAAAAGCAATGACCCTTTGAATCTTTTTATTGAAAATCAGCTTGTACATAATGGATTGGGTACAAATTTGTACAAGTTTGCATATGTTTTACAATATCAGAAATTGTGTTAAGATAGCCCCACAAAGTACAAATCAACAAGTTACCAACTTCATGATAATAATCACATTTAAAATGTTTTCAGGCCAGGTGCTATAAATAGAGAACAGAGAATTAAGAAATGTTGTGAGTTTTTGAAGGGAGATTTGGACGCTATAAACAAAGAGAGGCTGGATGCATTACATGACCATCTAAACACAGCTGTCAATAACTTCATGGCAAATATACGATGGAGATTCCTTAATGAAGACGGTCCAAAGATTAAACAGGTTACAGAGAGAGAACCGTTGATGCATGAGTAAGTTTAAGTTTAATATACATATACTGAAAATTATAACCTTTTCTTGCAATGGATCTTATTTGAGCATTCAATGGCCATCATTGGCCTCTTGTTTACATATTAACAAACACAACATATCAAGGTATAATCTAAGGATTGCTGACGATGTGGGTTCAAACAACCGTCAGGGGCAAGGCATTGTTTCTTTGAGCAAGAAAGTACATTCATTGGTTAGTACTGGTTGATTCCAGAAACAGGTTTGAGGGTGTTTTAATAAGCTTATAGCTTCTAACACAATCGAACTAAAATAAATT
Organism: Ruditapes philippinarum; assembly: GCF_026571515.1. Lineage (NCBI taxonomy): Eukaryota > Metazoa > Mollusca > Bivalvia > Venerida > Veneridae > Ruditapes > Ruditapes philippinarum. Next base: position 44,389 of record NW_026860994.1, read on the forward strand.
CATATAAACTAACACTACAAAATATGTATTGATAGCAAAATAAAACGTATGTATAGTGATCGCAATATTTTATTTTACAATATTTTGTTATTAAATGATACAGTTATTCAAATTACTGTCAAATGAAAATGAAAGAACGATATTGTTACAATATAAAAGAGAAATACAAATTACTGTCAAATGAAAATAAAAGAACAATATTGTTACAATATAAAAGAGTAAAAGAGAAATACATGTATGTTGTATTCACCTTACAAACAATACACAATATGACTTATTTATCTGTTTGGTGATTTAGTTCTATAGAACATGAGTGACATTTTTGCTGGGTGACAAATTGGAACCATTGAACCAAAGCCTTACTTCTGACCTTGATTATCAATCCTCTCTGATTTTTTAACCTGCCAGGGAAAAGTATACTTCTTGCATTTTGATTATTTAGAGAGATTTTTCTGTATTTTGTATAATTTGACACAAATTTTGTTTGTTATCCAATTCTTACATAAGCTACATTTCAATGTTGTAGTAAATAAAAAAACAAGCAAGGTAAGGCTAGCATAAGGATGTTGTTCTATCATGAAAAAGTGTATACTAGAGATGAGGACATGTATTAGGTAAGTTGGTTACAACAAAGATTGTTGAATGCATGTTTTATATACAGATGGATATATGAGGTGAAATGTATGTTTTATTTTTCAGTTACTTTATAGTATCAAAAAAGTACACAGGGTCTGTAGGGTCAGAGGAGACACACATGAATGGTGATGGTGGCAAATATGTGTTTGCTTGTAATGGTTGGGTGATGGGAGATGATCCACTGAGAAACTTTGCTGAGTCAGGTATATTTGTCTAAAACAACCATAAACTCAAATGTTAGTTACAAAGAGTAGGGAATATCTAGAGTTAGATAATGATGCCAGAGAGTGTAACTACTACATATGGGAATGAGACAGTGTTTCTTAAAGATATACTATGCACAAATTGATAATCATATTAGAAAATATTGATGATTGCTATATGGTCTCTTTGCAAATATAAAATAAACATGTTTTGACCTCACACAAAGTAGATATGTTTTGTTTAAAGCTCTACACACTATGGGTGGGCTAAATATGAATATATAATGTCATTAAAACAACTGGCAGTTTTTTGTTTTTTAAAGTACGACTTTTACCTGACGTGTAATAAGATATGCAACTTCCCATACATAGTTTATTCATTCTTTTATTCAAAAACAACTCTGAAACCGATAACCAACTATAGTACCAGAAACATATCAGGCTTATCAAGAAAATGTCATTTTTGCCATGATTTGCCATTCACAAAAATAATCAAAGAGTAATTGAAGTTAAAGAAAAAAAAAAAGAACTTTATCATAGTCTGATAGAAATAAAAATCTGGCATCAGCAAATAATACCTGTGAGAAAATTTTTAAATAGGATGATTCTCTGTGAGAGTAATTTTGTCATGAAGGGCTTTTGATAGGTATCAATATGAAAATATTACTGTACTTAGGTATGAAAATTTGTGATATTATCATTTAATACATTTACATAAAATACACCAATGATCCTTGCAATATTAATTACTTGCCATATCTTAAAACCATCCATAACTGTTGTAACCAACTAGTTCCAATAAATGTTGGTATAGACAAGATTCACTGTATGTTTGTTTTAATTTTGCAACAGGGCCTGTAATTGTTATTAAGATTTTATGGAATTTTGCTTGAATTTTAATACAGATAATGATTTAATGCACATTTTTTCCACACTTAAAATCATTATATATTACTCCAATATCTTGATTAAATATTCCTTATTAGCTTCTAATATTTCAGTGCTAAAATGTGAAAGACAATCAACATTCTTGCAAGTATATACTTGAGTCCAGGTATTAATTAACAGATGGTTTAGTTGAAATGATCATGCATTTTGTCTTTGGTTTCTTGTCCCTGTATTTGTTATTTTCCATCAGTGAAGTCTGAATCTAAACTACTTTCATGTGGATCTAGTTGACCAACCTGTACTGGTAAATTGTTGACAGCTTGTTCATGTGTGCAGATTGGGTAAAAGTTGTCGTCTAACTTATCATTGTTGTCTACCATGTCACTATCAGTTGGTTTGACAGTGCCAGGTGGTAGCAAGTGATCATTATTCTGTGCAGTACTTGACAGCCTGACAGTTTCCTTACAGGTTGTTTCTGGGTGGTTGTTCTCTTGTTGGTTGTTTTCTTGTCCTGACTTTTGCAATGTCTTTGGATTACTTGATATTTTCTGCTCTTGTCTGTGTGTTATTTTCTGATATTTCTGTGCAGTTTGTTCCGTCTATGTTTAGTGGGTGTGTAGTTATACTTTGATACAAGCTGATTACAGAATGATTCTGTACAGATTGATTCTCCTTCATTACATGTGTCTTCAGTATTACTTGTTAGTGCTGCCCTTTTTGCTTTGGCTCTCTCTATATTTGTCAGCTGAGTTTGACTTTTTGATGATGTTCTTTCTAATATTCTGTTTTAAATGCAACATTTCCAACACTGTCTTCCTGAATGTGTTAGAAGTTAAAATGTACAGAAAGAAATTGATGCTGTAATTGATCTGTTCTAAACGTTGTGAAGTCTCCCTGAACACAAAGATAGAATATGTTCTCTCCATCTCTTTCTTTTTAATATGTAGCCAGAATTTTACCTGCTGGAAAACAGTAATTGGTGTCACACATATGATAAAAGCTGCCACAACTGAAATGAGAACAGTTGTTGTCCGAATTAGCTCTTGCAATTGCTGAATTTCACGTTCTTTTCCGGTCTCTGTTTTATTGGTGAGAGCTTTCTTATACTGATATCGTTTGTACAGTTGTAGAATAATGATAGGTGTTAGAACTGACATGAGAAAAATTGGTCCTACAGAATACAGCAACATCTCGACCAACATCAATGCTCGAAACATTTGCTTCTCATTTGATGCTATAGCGTCCTTTTTACAAATCATGTTGTCAGTGGCTGTTGAGAAACTCAGTATTATAGCAAAGCCAGTCATAGTAAGGTAGACAACAATGATGTAGACCTTTATCCTCATTTCAGTAATGATGATTTTAACTTTGAGGGGAAACTTGACAGCAACAAACCTCTCAATGCAGAGAAATACGATAAACCATGATGAGGTCATTTTTGAAGTATGATAGAAAATATAGAATATCTTGCATCCTATATCAGAAAATGCCCTAACATCAAGTTTAAAGAGATCTTGAAGAAAATCTTGGTTGAATGTATGACTGCATATCATGGCCGTGTCAGATACAGCCAATGCTATCAATATATGTCTGGAGGTTACGTTTTTCCATTTCTTATAGATAAGTACACCTATTGTGAGACCGTTGCCAACCAATCCAACAGCTAGAAATATACAATGAAGAATGATCTCAATGTTGTACATTGCTTTTTTCTCATCTTCCCAATCTATAGATGACATTGGAGAATTCTTGGTTGGTTTCACATCATCAATGGGGGTAGTGACATTTTGCAAGGTTGTTTCACTGTCGTTAGACCAAGTCTGGTTCAGCAAAGTTGCATTCATTATGCTTTTCTATGAAAATAAAAAAAGTTCCATGGTTAAAATTTTTTTTGCAGGTTATCAAATTTTATTGCCTTTTTCATTGAAATACAAAATATATTATTAATTAAAAAGACAGAAAGATAGATAAAAGTTTGAAAACAGTAGGAGCCAGCATCATATTTTTGGCATAAAACAAATAACTGTTTTTGTTTGTTTTTTATCAAAAGATAATTGTGAAGAACAAAGAAATTTTGAATTTAAAAAATCAGAAATTTTATACAAAAATTTTACTTTTATTTGATGATTGATGTTTTATATAATTTACAATATTTTATCATTTAATAAAAGGAATAAATTGATTCTTTTGTATCTACCTGATAGTAAAAGTTGGGTCCCTATATCCAACAATATGTCCTTTATTACTGAGGTTGTTTTGAATAAACACCTTTGCTGGATGTACTGACTTTTTATATTGTACGGGTATAATGGCTATGGCTATAATGGCTATAGGACACACCCTTACTATATAATTGACAGTTTTTAGCTGAACTATTATATTAATGTTATAGGTAGATACTTCATGTCCACTAAAGTCGATATATCGCCGTTGATAAGTTTATGTGTTTGTTTTTCACTAAACCCCTTAATGTTTTTGTTTTAAAACTTTAAATCTGTTTTAAAATTGTCTTAACAACCAATCAACAAAAGGAAATAATTCTGTTATTGCATTTGATAAGAAAATCCCCTTTTTCTCTAAAATTTATTTGTTGTTTTTTTGGTGTGTTGAATTTGAGCACCTGGGTGTGTGTAAAAAGATACATATAGTTATAAGTCAGTCTGGTCTATAAATCTAAGGGGGGCTTTTGTTTGATGAACGGGGAGGGGGGGTCTTTTGTCCTACCTGTATTTTTGATGGGAGGGGGCTTTTGTCCTATGTGTAAATTTCATGGGGGGGGGGGGAGGCTTTTTGTCCCCCTTGTAATTTTTAAATTGGGAAGGGGGCGGGGGGTAGGTATCGCTCTCCTTGTAGGCATAAATAAACAACTCTCATGATTTTGACAATAGCATTGTCCTTTTACTTCTGCCTGCAGATAAGTAAAAATATTTTTAGATAATCAAACTTTAGAAAATTGTACTAAGATTTTAAGAAAAGTAAAAAGATTCAATATTTAAGTAATAATTTACATAAATGACTGTTTTGCAGTATTATCACCATATTTCTACCTCGTTACTAATGCATTAAGGGCTATTTTTGCACATTTTTGCCTCTTTTTGGTATTTCAGTTGGATTGTAAGCGCTGTTTGCAATGTGTAAATTATTATTTCTGTTCTCTTCACAACATTTTACTGTTAAGTACATTTTTAAAATTTTCATGCTGCTTTAAATTTTGATGATGTTTTTCTTGTGCCACTTCATTATTTCACTAGATCATTTGTTTATGACAATTACTGTATTTTATATGCATAATGATTGGATTACTCACTCATAAATACTGACAAAATTGTGCCTCACTTCTTCCTCAAACTTATGTCTTTTTGTTCCAATCTCATGTTGTCACTAAAGTGAACTCTTTTAGATATGACATTGAACACTAAATGTTAAGGACCTATACTTCCATAATGAATCTAGAGTGCATAACTCTGCATAGATTTTGGGCATACATGTAGTTTGAGTTATGTTTTTTTTTGTTTTCTTTTTAAATGTTTTTATAGTCCAAATCTTATTCCAATGTCTGTAGGAATAGTAGAGCAAACCAATACAGGGCAGCTCTTGTTCCTATAATTGGTTAATTAACTATGATATTTATAATGGTGTTGATTTGGTGTTTTAAGGTTGACCCTTTGGTTCCATCACCGATCAATAAATGTGATAATATCCATTAGATATGTGACTGCTGATTCATTTCTTTTATAATAGACACTGTTAAGTACAATTTGTATGTTTGCGTACATTTCTCACATTTTTCATTATCATTTTGTAAATGAGTTTGTTTTATTTCATCTTGACAATGATAGGCATAACAAATGATTTATATAAAAATTATAGAGAAATTATTTTAGTAATGGTAATAATGTTGTTCATGTCACATTTGTTATCTACTGCACTACAATCAGTGTAATGGTTTGGGCAAATTAGCAAATATGTGTTGATCGTTGGAATTGGTAAATGAAATGATAAATTGTCCTATTAGTAAAAATATGTATGGGGATAGAAATTTGTGATAATGACAGGCCCAGATTGCATTTACAAGTATATTGTTCTATCTTGATACTTCCTTTTTGCTTACAAAACTTCATGATTAGTTAAGAGACTAGGACTTGCCTTTTGTTGATTTCAGGTTCTAATATATATCTGCGGAGAGAACTGGTTGGATGGGGAGATAGTGCTAAGTTAAGGTACGGTCAGAAACCTGAGGATTGCCCATATTTGTGGCAAAGAATGAAAGAATACTCAGAAATTACAGCTAGGATCTTCCATGGTGTACGGTTAGATAATTGTCATAGTACACCTATACATGTTGCTGAGGTAAATATACAATGACCGTTCTTCAAAATTACATACTTTTCTACAAGAATTAAGAGGTATTTTTTTATTTGTATTTATTTTTTGGCCTGAAACTTAGTTGTGACACTTGGAATAGGGTTTTCATTATTAACAGATTGGCTATCCATATCATCAGTTGAAATGCTGTTAAAATCAGTTAAGCCTGTAGGTTCAAATATCTACCTTGACTCTTGGCCAAATCGGTTGTTTTAATTTGCACATCTGTTGCCTCACATAAAAATGAAGACCCTGTTGGAATATTGTTCATATTAAATTGCTGTATGGTATATTTCCATATAATTACTCACCCACTTTGATCTTACCAGAAGTAATTACACAAAATAAAATACCCTCTTGACTCAAAAATTTAATGAACATTTTCCTCAAGTTCACTTGAGTCAACTGGTCCTGTGGCCGATCTATCCACGAATGCTACACTTCCTACATCACTTGATGGATTTTCTAGCAACAACTTATGTATTCTGTTTGTAAAAGCATGTAGCTCTGAATCCATGGAAACAAATCTAAATTTTAAACCGACAGTTTAATATAGAGTCTCACATTTTAACTAAGACTGAAGGTCACATTATTTGCAGCTTAAAATATTTACAAATAAAATAATACAGACATATCCTTCATAAACTATAAACATTTTTGTGACATATTTATTGGTTTATGTTTGAGTATTGTATATTTTATATTACAGTATATGCTTGATGCTGCACGGAAGATTCGACCAGACTTGTATGTTATAGCAGAATTGTTCACAGGAGGGGAACATCTTGATAACCTCTTCATTAACAAACTGGGTATCAACTCTTTGATCAGAGGTTAATATTCTTATTCACCTTTAACCTTAACTTGTGTTTATTGAACTTGGAATTGTCTGTTGCTAATTCAAATGATTTCAATATTCATTACTGCTAAGTCATAGCTTAAAGAGTTGCTGTAAACAAATTTCAAAGGCCACTTAATTCAAATTCAAAGGAATATAGACAATAGACAATATCAGAAAATATCAATAGTATTTAAAATCATCCTTACATTTAAATATAATATATAGGGTTAGAGATAGCAAAACAAAAGTTCAGAAATTCTTACATGAAGATTTACATTTTAATATGAATTCAACCATATCTGAATTATTAGACGGCTGATTAAACAGAGCAAAAGATTAATAGTATTCAATGTATGAAAATGTTAGTTTTATGTGCCTTAAGTTCCTTTACCTTTGTTTTTGAGGAATATTTAAAACAAAGAAAAAAGGAGGAAAGGTCTTTAACAAAGAATCACACAGTTTCCTTTTGTTGTTTTAGAGGCAATGAGTGCAGAAAATAGTCACAAACTTGGTAGTTTGTTACACCGGTATGGAGGCCAGCCAGTTGGAGCATTTATCCAGCCACGTATGAAACCCCTGGTTAGAAGTATGGCACATGCAGTGTTTTATGACCAGACTCACGATAACCCATCTCCAATAAAGGTACTAATTCTTACACTTGATAACAGATGTAAAACATGTTTATATTTTGACCTTTTGTTACTTAACCAAAAATATTAGGAATTGTTCCAATTAGCAGAACAAGATGGCTAAGCCACAGACCTAGAAATATAAATAAACTTTAAATGATATCTTCTTAACCACTTAAAAGATTTTGCTGAAACTTAACATAAATGATCATTTGGTGCCATGTACAAAGATAATGTAAATTGTTTTAGTGTCAATTATAATTCTTCTTGTTTGCTGAACTATAATATTATTTTTGTCCTGGTGAGTTGCTCACTCAAGTGAGTGATTTAGGACCATAATGGGCCTCTTTTTAAATGTTATATTGTTGTTTATTTCAGACAAAATCAGCATATGATATGTTACCAACAGCCGCTCTTGTGTCTATGGCATGTTGTGCTACAGGAAGTAACAGAGGTTATGATCAAATGATACCTCATCATGTAGGTTTTACACTTGTTCTTTCTGTTATAATGTTCTTTTTATATCCAGAATAGTTCAATTTCTATTAAGATTTGTGTTTGCAAAATTAGACTCTACAAGCTACTGAAGTTCTAAAAAGGCCTACAAACTTACTAAGGGAATGTGTGAAATGTGATTATGAAAGCATTTAAGAAGGCTGGTTAAGATATTTGATGCTTTCTATGTTATAGAAATGTTATTGCATTTCTTTATAATGAATGATAGAATAATCTAGAAATTTTTATTGTTAAACTGCATATGTCAATATTTTGTCTAAAAAGAAAAGCGAGGTAAAAATTTACTCAGTTTAAGAAAGATATATACACAATTTGTAACATGATATTTAGAAGAAAAAAAAAAGCAAAAGTTAGAAAATATTTGTCACAAATATAGGGTTATGTAAGTATGCACCGGAATTCTAGTTGACATGACTATAGATGCACATTGTAAGTACACATTAATGTAGAAATCCTGCATAATGAACAGTTCTTAAAATGAATGAAGGCCAAGACTGTTAAACAGTTCGAGTTGTATTAATGTTAAATCATTATAGAATGTTTCAATTATTTCAGATACATGTAGTAAACGAGGAAAGAAAGTATACATCATGGGCAGACTGGGAGTTTCCTGACAGACCATACATAAATCAAACATTTGGAATCAGCCGGGCCAAAACTCTCCTGAATAACTTACACTTTATGATGGGGGATAGCAGTGTTGCAAATGATCTCAAAGAGAAACATAATTTCTCTCAGGTAATGTCAGTGTATAGTGGAAAGGAGATATTTTGATTGCATGCTTCCTGACTGAATGTCACAAGTAGTTTTTAGCAAACCTGTCACTTTGTGACAGGGTGAGCTTTTGTGATCGCTTTTCGTCCGGCGTCCGGCCGTCCGTCCGGCGTCCGTAAACTTTTACTTTAAATGACATCTCCTCATAAACCACTAAGCCAATTTCATCCAAACTTCACAGGAATGTTCCTTTGGTGATCACCTTTGAAAGTTGTTAAAAGAATTTAATTCCATGCAGAACTCTGGTTGCCATGGCAACCAAAAGGAAAAACTTTAAATATCTTCTTCTAAGAAACCTAAAGAGCTAGAGCTTAGATATTTGGCATGAAACAACTTCTAGTTAGTGTCTACCAAGTTTGTTCAAATAAAAGCCCTGGGGTCAAAATTGGCCCCGCCCCAGGGGTTCATTGATTTTCCCTATATGTATATAGTAAAAACTTAAAAAATCTTCTTTTAAAGAACCCAAAGAGCTAGAGCTAAGATATTTAGCATGAAGCATCTTCTAATGGGTGTCTACAAAGTTTGTTCAAATAAAAGTCCTGGGGTCAAAATTAGCCCCGCGCCAGGGGGTCATTGATTTTTCCTATATGCATATAGTAAAAACTTAAAAATCTTCTTTTAAAGAACCCAAAGAGCTAGAGCTAAGATATTTAGCATGAAACATGTTCTAATGGATGTCTTCCAAGTTTGTTCAAATAAGAGCCCTGGGGTTAAAATTGGCCCTGCCCAGGGGGACATTGATTTTCCTTATACGTGTATAGCAAAAACTAAAAAATCTTCTTCGAAAAAACCCGAATAGCTAGAGTGTAGATATTAAGCATGAAACATCTTCTAGTATGTGCCGACAAAGATTGTTCAAATAAAAGCCCTGGGGTCAAAACTGGCCCTGCCCCAGGGGTGTCATTGTTTTTAAATATATGTGTAAAGAAAAAACTTAAAAAACTTCTTTTAAAAAATCCAACGAGCTAGACCTTTGATGTCTAGCATGAAACATCTTCTAATGGGTGTCTACCAAGTTTGTTCAAATAAAAGCCATGGGGTTTAAACTGGCCTGGCTCCGGGGGGCCTATATACAGGTGAGCGACTTCAGGGCCATCATGGCCCTCTTGTTTTTTTTTTTAGCTCACCTGTCACAAAGTGACAGGGTGAGCTTTTGTGATCGCTTTTCGTCCGGCATCCGTCCGTCCGGCGTCCGTAAACTTTTACTTAAAATGACATCTCCTCATAAACCACTAAGCCAATTTCATCAAAACTTCACAGGAATGTTCCTTTGGTGGTCACCTTTGAAAATTGTTCAAAGAATTTAATTCCATGCAGAACTCTGGTTGCCATAACAACCAAAAGAAAAAACTTTAAATAACTTCATCTAAAAAATCCAAAAAGCTAGAGCTTAGATATTTGGCATGAAACATCTTCTAGTGAGTGTCTACAAAGTTTGTTCTAATAAAAGCCCTGGGGTCAAAATTGGCCCCGCCCCAGGGGGTCATTGATTTTCCTTATATGCATATAGTAAAAACTTTAAAAATCTTCTTTTAAAGAACCCAAAGAGCTAGAGCTAAGATATTTAGCATGAAACATCTTCTAATGGGTGTCTACCAAGTTTATTCAAATAAGAGCCCTGGGGTCAAAATTGGCCCCGCCCCAGGGGGTCATTGATTTTCCCTATATGCATATAGTAAAAACTTAAAAAATCTTCTTTTAAAGAACCCAAAGAGCTAGAGCTAAGATATTTAGCATGAAACATGTTCTAATTGATGTTTACCAAGTTTGTTCAAATAAGAGCCCTGGGGTCAAAATTGGTCCCGCCCCGGGGGTCATTGATTTTCCTTATATGTGTATAGCCAAAACTTAAAAAATCTTTTTTTGAAGAAAACCAAATAGCTAGAGTTTAGATACTAAGCATGAAGCATCTTCTAGTGAGTGTCTGCAAAGTTTGTTCAAATAAAAGCCCTGGGGTCAAAATTGGCCCAGTCCCGGGGGGACATTGATTTTCCATATATGTGTATAGCAAAAACGTAAAAATCTTCTTTGAAAAAACCCGAATAGCTATAGTTTAGATATTAAGCATGAAACATTATCTAGTAAGTGTCTACAAAGATTGTCCACATAAAAGCACTGGGGTCAAAACTGGACCTGCCCCAGGTGTGTCATTGTTTTTAACTATATGTGTAAAGAAAAAACTTCAAAAAATCTTCTTTTAAAAAAACCCAACAAGCTAGACCTTAGATGTTTCGCATGAAACATATTCTAATGGGTGTCTACCAAGTTTGTTCAAATAAAAGCCCTGGGGTTTAAACTGGCCCCACTCCGGGGGCCTATATACAGGTGAGCGACTTCAGGGCCATCATGGCCCTCTTGTTAAGAATTTGTATATACCAGGGAATAATTCTCACCATCATGAGACTATTTGTCTTAAATGGTCATTTCACAATGTTGTACTAAAATAAAAAAGAAAATAATGTAGATCTTGATTATACAAAGCATAAGGAGAGCTGTAGTGCTCACCCTGCTGTCTACCTCCAGATTTGTGGTGTAAGTTTTTGTGTAGTAAAATATTTTTCATATACTGTAATTTCTTTAATTTTTAATAGGTAAATTTATTTTCATTATTACCACCCACAAAAACCCTTACCAATTCTTTTTGAAAACTTCCATGTTTCCTAGTTTTCTCCTCGTTATCTAACACACTACTAAACAGCCTTTGAATACTGTAAAGGTGTCATTCTTGCAACATAATAAAACTTTTTACTTGATAAAATTAATTAAATAATCATAGGGAAATGAATATAAAATTAGAAATTCAAAAAAGAAAAAGAAAAAAAACAGATAAATAGCCCAGTAATGTGAAAATTTGAATAATTATTTTATCCTGATGAAGAACCACATAGGTTTGAAACTGGTAGGTCTTTATTAAAATATTGTTCATATTTATCCGGTGTTGACGTGTGGTTTCTTTAAATTCTTCAATTTCATCCAATTTTCTTATTTGAATTATGTTTATAATTGTAGGTGTATGTAGACCAGGTGGATGAACATACTGTATCTGTGACTCGTCATAATCCAGTCACCCACGAGTCTATTGTACTAATAGCTCGTACAGCATTTAGTAAACCTCAGGAGCCAGAGAAAACACCTTATATTAGACCTGTTACATTACAAGGTACAGTAAACTCGCTTATAACGAACTCATCGGGACATTCCAAATCTGTTCCTTATATCCGGAGTTCCTTGTAAGCATATAGCGAATTAGTTCCTTGTATCAGAAGTTTTTATAGCGAACAGTTTTACATATAACGAACTAATTGTTTACCATCGTCCTCCATTTAGAAGAGCATTTGATTAGGAGAAATAACTCTTGGGTTCGTCATTGTTGGCTCCCTTATATTGATTTGATAAAGAAAAAAAGGAATAATTGCAATGTTGTTTCTTTTTAGTATAATTTTTATGTATAAATATATCTATAAGATAATTATATGATATGTACCATATATGCAATATTGTTATTTATTAACGATACAGTATCATGCACAAAAATAATCACCTAGCTTTGAAGAAGTCGCGAATTTTAGTTTGGGAATGTTTACAACTCTTCAGGTTAAATTCAATATCCAATAAACTTATAAAAACTGTTTCTTCAACATGGGCATTAGACTCGAAGTGTGACCTTATCTTGTGCAAACAATCAATAGCTTCATTTTTTTGACACAACCGGCAGATCATCTAAATAGATCTCGTCTTCGGAAGATTGACTGTCATCGTCATTATTTGTTCCTAATATATCCGCTACATTCGGCCAAGTTTTAATCTGTGCCGATGAAAATGCGGATAGCCGATATTTTGGAATACGTTATAAAAGTGTAATTTTCTGTACTTTTTATGGCATTGGGATTTAAAAATGAGTTCCTTATAAGCGATAATTCCTTATAACCGTGTTCGCTGTAACCGTATTTTTTTAACTTAAATAAAGAAAGGCAAAATTCGGGCCAAAAAATTTTGTTCCTTATAACAGGAAGTTCCCTGTAACGGTGTTCGCTATATGTGAAGTTTACTGTATACTGAATATATGAAATTATTTTTTTAATTATTGATAAAAATGTATTTCTATGGAGATAATAGAAACTCTTTGATTGTATTGGATTAATAATAATTAATTAATGATAGTACATAATTAATAATTGTAAGTTACTTGCAGATTTTTTAAATTTTTAATTTTTTTTTTTTTTGATAATTGGGCTGCTCAGCTAAATTTTGTTCATCATTACATATCAACCTAATAAGTACATGGGTACAAGTTTTTAGACACTTGATGAAGTTTAATTTTATTAAACTGCTGAAAACTTTCTTTTTCTATAAAAACCAATAAAAATAATGCTAAATTCAGGGTTTTCAGGTATCAGAAATTTTACACTTGCTTCAAGTAAGCAGCATGTTTATGCATTATTCTGATGTGGTCTATAATACATGTTTGACTGTATTGATGTCAATATTTACAGGTATGGTAGAGACTATTTTATTTGAGATACAGACGTTACATACGGAGGCTTATGAGTACACTGAAGATAGTGATTATATTAATGGTCTTCCTGATTATTACCTCAAACTACAGGAGAATATACCACCTAGTCTGAGCAAGATGGTTCGAGTAAATGTAACTGGTGATGGAATGTGCTCTTTGATCAACTTTGAGACATTTACCCCAGGAAGTGTGATAGCTTTCAGGTATTTAGTTTATATGAATGTATTTTAGTTTGATTGTGTTGGAAGCTATTGCATAGATGTGACATCCCAGCGGGATTTAAAAAAATCCCGATATTTCGCAACTGATCCCGATTCCCGATATTACAGCTTGAATTCCCGATATTTAAAAAAAAAAATCAACATAAAAAAAATCAAGCCCTGCACCTGTATCTAAAATGTAAACTGTGCCTCCGGGCATTGATTGTTATCTGTCCATATCCTAAATTATAGCGGATTAAATGTTGAGTCGCTAATTGACAGCAAGGTGACGTAATAAACAGTTCCATCACCCAAAGTTATTTTCACATGTTTAACTTAACACGTGTCGTGTGTCTGTCAATTGACCTCTTTTATAATTTGGCAGTAGGTATTACACGCTACGTCATCAAAACGACCCTTTAAGTTTACATGTATGAATTCCGCTCAACCTTTGATTTTCTTTGATTAGTGCTGCACTGATAAAGATTAAAGGTGAGCAGAATCATTTAAAGTGGATCATTTAAAAAAAAAACTGTTTGAGATGCGGCAAAACCATGTCTAATTAACCTATTTTTAGTGAGTGGGTAATTTGTTTGTTTTGTTTAGGAATTACACAATCATTGAGACAAAAATGTGGATTTAATTAACGGAACGATTCTTGCATTTATTTTGAGTCTTCTACTTACGTTACGTTATTTAACTGTCAGAGTCTTATGTTCATGAATAGTTGTTGCACGTTTTCAAATAGCTTGTGTTTTAAATTATTAGCCAATTATTGTATGACTGAAAAGACAGATATAATTATTCAAACTGAAAATAATGAAATGTGAAAATGTGACTGTTTTAGAAATAGCCTGTATGACTACACTTATTTTATCTATTTATTTATTTTTGGTGAAATAAATTAATATTGATCAACAAAAAAATCATAAAAAGTATAATCATTTAATGATTTTGAGGGTAATATAGATTCTTTGAACCAAATGTGCCAAACAGGCATTGAAATTCGAGTTAATAAAAAAAATCCAGTTTTGAGCCTCAAAATCCTGCTGAATATCCAGATTTGGCCCATTTCTTTTGTCACATGTATGCTATTAGCTTATTAAACTGGCTAGAATCTGCTCCTGGAACCAACCAATATTAAGCAATGAGTGTAAAGTGTCTTGCTCAAAGAAACATTGGCTTGCCCCTGACAGGATGTATAGATGTGTACAGTTGTAACAAAATGACCTTTCTTTGTCCTGTTTGGGTCTTTTTTAGTATTAAGAAAGCAGATCTAGCTTTTAGTATTAAGAAAGCAGATCTAGCAGATAATGATGAAAGAAATCAGTAGTTTACATTGCTCAATAGAAAGAAAATCAATATGTTTAAAACAACAAAAAGTTAAGGATAAGCTTTTAGTACATAGATGCTCAGACAATTGTCAACTAGCGTCAGTTAAATTAAGTTAAATCTCTTAAATGAACTGATCAGATATATATACAGAATATATACATACATATAGTAGAATAATGTATTTGAAGGTGTGTGTTACCTCAACCAGCCCTGAAGGCAATTTTGGAGATAAGGAGAGGTCTTGGACAGTTTGGTTACTTAATGAGATCTTACAGTGGTCGGAAACTATTTGATGAAACTGTAGATACATCCAACTTCCGCTCTATAGTGTCAGCCCTTACACTGAATGATCTAAATGTGGCTTTGTTCCGATGTAAACAGGAAGAGGAGGCTGACGGCAATGGTTTTAGTGTGTATAATATTCCAGGCTATGGTGATTTTAACTACTGTGGTCTCAGAGGTAAGAATCACAGTTTGTTGTTGCATGTTTACCATTCAACAATATTCCCTGCTTTAAACAATGAAATTTCAGTACAGCCTCAGAACCAAATGCTTTCAAACTTTACTTGATTCTTTGTCATCATAAGTTATTTAAACAAAATAATTATTGCTTGTTTTTGTTGTGTAGCACATTTGTTTTGTTAATTGGCCAATGTGTCTTTTCCAGTCTTCCATTGCCCTTTGAATCAAATCTGCTTAAGTATATTCCATTGTTTATCAATTTATTTTAAGAAACATAAACAAAAAAAGGAGTATTCCACTAACACATTATGATGGTCTGTATTTCACATTTACTCATTGTATACTCATTTTGTTGATGATAAATATTACATGCCTCTTATAAATAGTTTTATAAGAATATAAGAATATTATCTATATTCATGCAGAATGCATATATTGCAGGAAGACATTCTAGTTTATACTTTTACAATGGTTTATTTCATTATTTCAAGGTGTGACAACTGTATTAGGTCAAGTGAGGTCTCAGAATGATCTAGGTCATCCACTGTGTTGTAATCTTAGAGATGGTGACTGGTTACCCTCCTATATAGCTAATAGATTACTAGTTTATCCAGGAACCAAGAATGTGAGTAAATTACCATTATAGATATATACCTTCACTGTTCATAAGAGCACATGATTTTGCGCAATGCTGTTAACTCATTTATTGTATGTTTTGATTACATATTAATTCATAATTACCAATTTCTATGTCTAAGAAATAAATATCTAAAAATAAAATGTTGTAGTTGTGACATGAAAAAAAGTTCGTTATTTTCTCTTTTAACAATATAATGTGGTCAAACCAAGGTTATTTGACAGTACCCTTATTTGAATATGGGTAAAAAGTATATGCACGGTCCCCTTTTATTTACTGTCTGAATTAATATAAATAAAAGTGTATTATCCAAAAATCCATTATTTGAATACTTACTATTTCTTGAAACAAAATTTTGTTACTGACTATTCATTTATGAAAGAATTGAAGCATGACTGACGCTGACAAGAGTCTCTGCACATTCCATATTGTGAAATAAAAAATCAAGGTTGGACAATATCTCAATTTTTGCCATATTTGAAAAGACAAACGGTGCTATGGCTGTGACCTGTTGAACCATCTCTAATTGCCATGTTCTCTATTCCATTTCTCTGTAAATGTATTTATATTTTTAAGCAGTGTTTTTAATTGCTTGGTTGCGTAGTCCTTGTCATGCAAAAACTTTAATGTTGCCAATTATTCAAGCATTTCAAAACAAGTTAGACAATGGGCATAAAACTGAAAGCTATATTGTTGGTATTATGCCCCTTTTTAACTTAAAATTTTTGTCAAAAGTTGTTAAAGAGACGAGAAAAAGCACATTCTGTGGTGCTCTTGTTCTTAAATTAATCATTGATATTATTTTGCTTATATGAATGCTTGCATATACATGTATTTTTTCTGGTTTTCAGTTAGGAGTTTGGTTCCAAAACTTGTTTCAACATTTAGCAAAGGTACCTCGTTACTTAATTCCATCATATTTTGATGCAATCATAACTGGAGCTTATGTGATACTTAGACAACAAGTATTTGGTCTTATGTCAGAGTAAGTTTGTTGTATTTAATCTAAGAATTTAATTTTTATTCTATATTTTAAGCGTATTATTTACACTTACATCATCAATATATTGTTGGTATACATCAAATGTAATTTCAATATCTTTTTATAAAAATAAAATAACAACTCTTTATGTATGCAATAATGTCTGCCTTGTTAGTACATGTTACTCAAGGGACTGTCCTGAGGTTTTTGAGAGGACAAGAGACAAGACTCGGAAATATTTTTCTGAGATTTGTGTACCATCTGTTGTAAGTCTAGACCAATTACATGTACTTGCATGCAAATTTTCAGATCATTCCTTTACTCTGTTTTTCCAGAGATAATCATTTTCATTGTGCAAAATGATCCAAAAAATGAAAATGCTTTTCACTCAAATCAGGCTAAGAATTGCACAAACAATTGATAATAAGAATAATTTTAAGTATATCTCTTTATTATTCTTTGCAATTTTGTTCATTTAAAGTGCTGAACAGGATCTGTGTTACAATTTCAAATTTTATGTTTTTAGGCTTTTTGATCTCATTGGAGCTCTTAAAAATAATACAAAAGATGTAACATTGTGTTTCTTATAGTTTTGTGGCAGATGGATCAACGTTTATCCAGGCTTTAGCAATGGGTTCTGTGATGTTTTGTGGGTATGTTAAAAACTCTCGTCTACCATTCCTGTCACCGGACCTTGAACCTCCTAAACCTCCTACTATAAAAGTGGAAACAAAGGATGGGTCGGAAGAAGAAGAGGCATGCCTGTCATTGGCTGCAGGTATGTTTGTCATTGTTCACCAGATTTATGATTTATAAAATCATTTATCTTACTACAGTGTTGGAGCAGTAACATCTAGACCCTTGACAGAAATCATGATCATAAAGTAGGGAACATCCCTTTTTCATAGATTGATTAATTTTTCATATATGATCCTATATGAAATGTTGTGAGGCAATAATTTGCCATCTTAATGTGCATTTCAGCAAGTGAAAAGGCCAGATTTTAGCATTCTATCATTTAAGTGCCTTGTCTGGTATATATCAGAATGCAGAATTTTGTGTGGTGCTCCAACACTTTTTTTTTAAGACTCTTTCCATATAAAGTTGGGGTTTTTTTTGTTGATTTCTTACAATTTTAGTTGGCTAATCAGGCATTGCTGAATTTGTTTCCACATTATGCTCTGATTTCATGAAAATCAGCTGAAAGTTCTAAGAGATGTTTGTAACAGGTAGATACAGCCTTGGGCCAGAATTATATGGCCCACTTAATGAGGGCATCAGCATAGGGACAAAAGTTATTTACGTCAAGTTGTCACATTTCTGCCCGTCTTTAATGTGAACATGTTTGTGTGCTGAAATCTTATGAATTTAGATTGAGATTGAAAATAAAGTGCATGTATCTTTATTTTAGGGTTTCCTCATTTTGCAAGTAGCTATATGCGAAACTGGGGCAGAGATACGTTTATTGCCCTGAGAGGTCTTCTGTTGTTGACAGGCAGATATCAGGAGGCAAGGTTTGAATAAATTCTTTTATATAGATTGAATGATTTAATTTGAAGTAATTGAATGCACAATGACAGCTGTAAGCAGGTATGGTATGCTGGTTTGAGACTGAGAATCTGGTTGTCTAGCCATATGTGTGCCCTAAAACTGCTGATAAAATTTTAAGAAAACTTAAATTGACATTATGCCCATCCAAATGTATATAATGAGTGAACAGACAAAAGTTAAAAATGACCTTTACATGACCTTTACCTTTATTGTAAAATTATTCAATTTTTTTTAAAATTTGCTCATTGGCAAACCAACACTTGCCATCAAATTGACCTCTAGTGCCTTTTGGAACATTATTTTAGACACACACTTTCCTCATTTAGAATAGGGGTGTCATGTTAATTCGTTTAAACGGGGTCGGTTGTTTTACAGCAATAAACTGGTAAGGAAATTCAATTACCGATAACTGAGTTTAGTATTAATAAACAGCTGAAGAAATCTTAAATTAATTTTAAACATTAAATTTGTTTCTTTATGGTTAGTTATGACATTTTGTGTGTATTACATGTATATTTTCCCATATGCATAATCAGTTTGTAATCTTTTCAATAAAAACACAGTAAATGTTAAAAGTATAAAAAAAAATGCTTTTAGTATGGTCGGTTAACCCATTACCCGATATACACCCCTTTTAACTTAACGCCTTTTTCACACACCCCCCCCCACCTTTTGTTATCTCAAATGGTGATAAAATGCCTTATTTAGGCCCCCAACACTTGAATTTTGTTTGAGAAATGTTGTTTAAAAAAGTGACCGCTTTTTCGGCGCAGCCCGCTATCCAAAAGATACATCAGGGGGTTGCCAGAAGGGGGATGTGTCCCCTTCTGTTTGGGGGGTTTGTAGGGGGACTGCCCTTATGGCCAAGAAAATTTTGGACTTGTGAGAGGCTAAAAATGACCCCAGGTCAATCATAAGGTAATGGGTAACCAAAGTTGAAAAGCCTTTGACTCTATCTAAATCCATTGAGAAAAAATCAACACAAAATAGTGATTTTTGGCAAATTTGAGATGTCCTCTCATTGCCATGGTAAAAGAAAATTTAAGACTGAGCATGTTGTTACAAAGGCAATGGTACAGTCAACATTTGTGCCAAGTTTGATTAGTATTGAAGCAGTTTTTATAGTTTTATAGCAATTTGAACTTGTAACTGGAGACTTTTTAATGAAAACAGCCATCTTTCACAAACTGCTCATACAGTAATGGGTTAAGCATCTTACCTGGTTATTAAGTCGCTATTTAAACTGTTAGCATGTTTGCTAACCTTGACACTTCTAATTTAAAAGAACCAAGGTCTCTGACAGGATTCGAACCCACAGAACTTTAAGGCATGAAGTCTGGACCTGAGCTTATCCACTACAAAAAATATGTAAATCATGCCATTAGGGTCCGATTGGCCCTGCCATTGGGACTTAGTTTACAAACATTTTCATAGAAAGAAAAATTGAATCATTTAACCTTCAGCTTATGTTTTTAGTATAAAACATTGCTTAGTGTCATATGAATTATGGCCCTGTGGTGAAAAATGGCCTGTCTAGTTTTACCCATCCAGTTATTTCCTCATGGAAGAATTATACCTTTTCTACCAATGGATCTCAGCTGGATGATCTAAGCTCATAATTAACCTCTGAATATGAGACAAAATAATAAGTTACTGTAAAAATACGCTGTAAATGTTACAGATATATCATCTTAGCTTATGGTGGATGTTTACGTCATGGTTTGATACCAAACTTGCTGAATGAAGGCACTGGTGCACGGTTTAATTGTCGAGATGCTACATGGTTCTGGTTACAGGCAATACAGGATTATTGTAAGATAGTACCAGATGGAAAATCTATATTAAAAGATAAAGTTTCAAGATTATATCCCGAGGATGATTCAGAGGCTCAGAAACCTGGCAAATATGTGAGATCTTTATTCATATAAAACTGGTTAAATTACTTTTTTAGCTGTTTTTAGTTGTTTAGTTTTTATTTGTACAGCTGTTATCATCAAAGGTTAATTCAGTGATGTTAATGTACAAGATCTTGTATAAGTTATTATTGAATTTAAAAATGATTTTTAAGTTTGATATGTAATTTTCTTTTTCCTGCTTTTTGACCTTTTATTAGGATTTTTGCATTTTTAACTATTTTTGTTTAATTTCCACTATTATTAGTTTTAACATATTTATGAAAGCTCGATTATGAAACAAGTTCTTGCAACTTATATTAATCACTTTAATCCGCTTCCTGGAACTAACCAGTACTGGTGTCAGATGCAGAAACATGGTCATGACCCGAGTAGGGCTCGAACCCATGATCCCTGGGTTGAGAGACAGACACCTTTACCACAAGGCCATCACTTCTCCAAATGGCTGAACTTGTATAGATGTGTAATGTGTTTCATCATAGTAAAAGAATTGATAAAAATGCATATATTATATGTTACCTTTTTGGGTAAATTTGTAGACTTAATTGGCATCATTTTAGGATCAGCCATTATTTGAGGTAATGCAGGAGGCAGTACAACGACATGCTGTAGGTCCTAACTTTAGAGAGAGAAATGCTGGACACAAGATTGATAGTGAAATGACAACGCAAGGTACAAAACGTAAAATACGTGGTATGTTCAAAATATTTGTGGACACTTGCTGTTCTTTTCTAACTTGGCTCATTAAAATCAAACTTGGTTATTATGAATCATAAGGGTGTCTTTATTTCTAAAATTGAATTTTACTTTTATAGTAAACTTTTTATTTCCATAACAAACTATGTGCACTTAAATAACGATTGAAGTGGAACATTGTTGCACACCAAAATGTTCATACAACATTTAAATATAAACCAATTATTGAAGTAAGCAAAACGGTCATTTGAGGAAATGCAGAATAACATCTTTTAACATTTAAGTGACATTATTTTTTCAAACTATGATATTGTAAAAAGTAGACTTGTTTTTTGTGTAACCTGTTCTAAGTAATGTAATTCTACAAAATCACTGTATTGATTCAAATTAGTTTATTAATAAAATCTTTAATGAATCTAATTCCTTTATCATAAAAACTTTGAATATAAAAGTGTTTGTTTCCGGCTAACAAGATATGCTTATAAAATAATGGCACATGTAACTCTTTCTCTATTCTATCTTTACAAAGTTAATCTACAAAGCTTTTATAACATCTATCAAAAATGCATTTTTAATTTTATCAATAGTCAGTTTATAAAACAATTTACCTGTGCTAAACACTTTCTTAATATTTCACAAAGCCATGATTAGCTTACAAAATTTACTTTTGCTATTACTACTATATCTTTTAAACAATTTTATCTTTAAAAAAATGTATATAACTATCAATATCAACCATATATGGACCAGAAGGAGTATTGACGTAACAACAGCAATTTTTCCACTTTTTTTGCCAGTGTCTTATACTATTTATAACTTTCTGAAGTATTTCCTTAAAATTTAAATCTATCATTTTCCCTAAATCAAAATCAAACCTAACAATGTAAACTGTGTATTACCGCATGTCAGTTTCCATTTTGTCGTAATGGATCTTGTATTGTACTTAAGAGAGCCTATCCAAATAACTTTAGTTCTGTCAAAATTTACTTTTAATCATGAAATATCTGATACATATTCAATAACTTTAAAACAGCATTTAGAGACTTTTCTGATCCATCTAGCAATAGTGAAGTATTATCAGCAAATTGTGCAATTTTATATTCCTAACCATCTATTATTATACCTTTAACATCTTTACATTGTCTTATATTCACTGCTAAAATCTCTGCACATATAAAGAAGATATAGGGGGACAATTGAATTTAATCAATATTCTATTTTAATTTATCAGGATATATACAAATTTCCAATAAAATTAATGTAATAATAGTACAAAGTTATTAT
This sequence comes from Ruditapes philippinarum, assembly GCF_026571515.1. Classification (NCBI taxonomy): domain Eukaryota; kingdom Metazoa; phylum Mollusca; class Bivalvia; order Venerida; family Veneridae; genus Ruditapes; species Ruditapes philippinarum. The sequence continues at coordinate 66,817 of NW_026860994.1, forward strand.
TTGTAATTAATTTATTTTCCCCGCTTTGTTTGGTAATAAATGCTACCCCGTGTTAAATAGATATACTGAAGAAAATAATTGTCAATTGATAAAATATTTTTCTTTACTGCACATAATCGTATTGTTTAAAGATCTGACAATGACGTTTTTAAATTGATAATATAAATTACTAACTTAATTCACTTGATAAGACTAAGACCTTTGTGTGTTGAGATTACTCAGAAATATGGATTAAGAGCAGATAGTGGGTGGCTCTCGGACCTTTGTGGAGAATGGAGCCAGTAGGTAACCTCTTTCTTTCTCCCTTTGTCAAACGTAAATACAGAAAACTGGTTTTGGTTACATAATACGAAGACATTGAAAACTCGAGAGAAACAATGACACTGGTGATATTTCCTTTATTAGTCCCCTACCGGTTTACCGGAGGGGACTTTAGGTTTACCCTCCGTCCGTCTGTCCGTCCGTCTGTCTGTCAGTCCGTCCGTCCACAAAACTGGATCCCGCGATAACTTGAAAAGTACTGAAAATATTTTTATGAAACTTGGTATATGGATAGATGGCAGTATGGAGATTATGCACGTTTTTTTCTTTTCTTCCTATGTTGAAATTTCTGGTTGCTATGGCAACAAATAGGCTGAAAATATGGCAAATTTTACACATAAACTGGATCCAGTGATAACGCAAAAAGTACTGGAAATATTTTTATGAAACTTGACATATGGGTAGATGGCAGTCTTGAGATTATGCACGTCTTTTTCTTTTCTTCCTATGTTGAACATTCTGGTTGCTATGGCAACAGATAGGCTGAAATATGGCAAATTTTACACATAAACTGGATCCAGTGATAGCGCAAAAAGAACTGGAAATATTTTTATGAAACTAAATGACATATGGGTAGATGGCAGTCTTGAGATTATGCACGTCTTTTTCTTTTCTTCCTATGTTGAACATTCTGGTTGCTATGGCAACAGATAGGCTGAAATATGGCAAATTTTACACATAAACTGGATCCAGTGATAGCGCAAAAAGAACTGGAAATATTTTTATGAAACTAAATGACATATGGGTAGATGGCAGTCTGGAGATTATGCACGTTTTTTTCTTTTCTTCTTATGTTGAAAATTCTGGTTGCTATGGCAACACATAGACTGAAAATATGGCGAATTTTACACATAAACTGAATCCAGTGATAACTCAAAAAGTACTGGAAATATTTTTATGAAACTTGATATATGGGTAAATAGCAGTCTTGAGATTATGCATGACTTATCTGTTCTTCATATTTTGAAAAAATATCAGTTGCCTTGGCAACAAATAGGCTTAAACATGGCAAATATAACAATATTTGTGATTAGTCAAAAAGAGCTGAAAATTTTTATGAAATTGCATCTTTAATTCAAGAGTTATCTCCTCTTTAAGAATATTTTGCTTTTAAAATGTTATATTTTGGTAACAGGGATGTTTCAAATATTAACTTTAGAGTGTCCTTCAGTCCATCTGTCTGTCTGTTCATAAAAACTGTTTCCTGTGATCACTTTTAAAGAACTTTTCCAACAAATTTTATCTACTTAAAATAGAGAAAAATTGAAACATTAGTGAATGGCCAAAATTGGCCCCTCAGAATGTTGATGGGGTTCTAACCGGTAGGGGACTTATGGATTGCTTGCAATACTATGATAATTGCTTATTAATTTTGTGATGTCACAAACATCATTTATTGTATAATGTAAATAAACATGCGCCAGTGGCGTACCCCTTGTTATTTATAATTTTCACAGAATTGATATTAATATATTGCATTGATTTTTCACTGTATCTTAAGGAGGTGTTCTGATATTTGTCTCTTATAAAATCATGTAAGCAAATTAAAACAATTGAACAGTAGAGCCACAGTCCACAGACTTTTTGAACATACCTTGTATTTGATACTTGTTCTTTGATTAGCAGGATATACTTGTTCAAGTTTAAAATTTCTATCTGAATCTATTACTTGTAATTTTATTGATATATGACATATTATGAATGTATATTTGTGATGTCTTTAACAGAATAACTGCTTTGTAACAAACTCGTATTAGAATTGTTTATCATGTTTGGGTGTGGATGCTTGCTAACTGCTCAAGATCTGTATAAATATATATACATTACCACTCAGATACTTGTTTATAAATAAAGGTTTGATATATCAAAAAGTCATGTTTATGATGTCTCTTTAGGCTTTAACCTTGAGATTGGTGTGAAGTGGGAGACAGGGTTTGTATATGGTGGCAATGAACATAATTGTGGAACTTGGATGGACAAAATGGGAAGTTCACAAAAAGCAGGAATTAAAGGAAAACCTGCTACGCCAAGGTATAGTGGAAATATTTAATGTAGTTCTAATTATGCATGTTAGTCTTACATTTCAGTGTAGAAATGCTCTTGATAGTAATATTGTGTTCTGTTGTCACACTGAATGATATCAAAACTCATTTACTATGACTCATATGTTAATTAATGAAACAATAATTTTGATACATGTAGTAAAAGATGGAATAGAATAAGAATTGTATCCATAGGACACAGATGCCTGGCCTACGTTCAGCAGTATAAAAGTAATGACATAGTTATAACTGGTACAGGATTTGACTAAGTGTGATCTTGGCATTGGAGTTGTGGACATGCGTCAAGCATATTGTCTGCTTATGTTTATTGTGCATACCAATTGTTTTTTTTATGAAATCCAATCATGTATGCAGAAGTTATGAACCAGACACAAATTCATCTGCACTTTAGACTTTAAGACCAAACACCAAGTTCAATCCCTTGCTATGACCTTGACCTTTGGGTTAAAGATTGCATTTTGCCACATATCTTTTTCTTATGATTATAAAGTGTACTACTTTATTTGCATGTGAAACAAATGGCCCTGGACACCAACTTTAACAGCACTTCAGACTATATGACAAATACAAGTAGTTCAATTCCTTGCTTTGATCTTGGCCTTTGAGCTAAAGATGAGGGTCTTGTGTTTGACATATTGTCTACTGATGCTGGTTTAGTGTGCTAACCAATTAATTTTGAAATGCCATTATACATGAAGAAGTGATGGACCTGATTCATATCACCAGCTACACTCGGGACTAAATGAAATATACCCTGCTGTGGTCTTGACATTTGAGCTTGGGATCTGGGTCTTGCACATGATATGTTATCTTCTTGTAGTGATATTTTATACTAATTTATTTTAAAATCCTATTTTGCATGCCAGATTCTGCAGAAGTATAAACTTTTTCAACACAAACACTAACATAAACACACAGACAAGGGACTATACTCCCCCCTATTTTATGGTGAATGTATAAAAGAATAGCAAAGTTATTTTTGTATGTAACAGAGATGGTTCTGCAGTGGAATTGATAGGCCTGTCAGCCTCATGTTTGCTATGGCTACATAATCTGAATGAGGAAGGAGTATATCCTTATAGTGGTGTAAAACTGGTTAAACATGGTAAGTTAAGTTTAGTTTTATATCGATATTGAAATTAATGTGTAAACAGAAATTATACAGCTTTATTTGAAAAATGGCTGTCATTTATCATCCAATGAAACCTTGATCATTTGTATAAATTTGAATCAGTGGAAGTATTTTGATATTCCATGTAAATACTACTTATATTATATAATCACTACTTATATTAAAATATCCTGAAATCCCTAAACTAATAAATGTCATTATGAACAGGAAATTATTCTTTTGTAAAACATGTTTAACTGGAGAATATGAAGAATAAAGATATTATCCTACTCACCCATGCATTATTTACTGAGGTTTCACACATCTCTACAGAATTATAATTGTAGGTCACATGATATCACTATAAGAATTGTGTCTATTATGGATTTTGACTGTAAATTAAAACCTTTTTGAACTTTGTGAAATACTAGGTTCAAATATAATACAAAAATACAGTCGAAACTGTACTAACGGTCACCTCTTATCGGCAATAACCTGACCTTAACGGTCATTTTGTGACGCCCCAGACAAAAACCACTCTATTTTATACATCTGTTCAATGGTCACCTGCTGTCCGCGGTCAACGGTCACCTAAAATGCTTACCGAATCTTAAACTCGGTCATCTTAAGCGGTCAGCGAGGTGAAACGGCCAGACAATCTTCTGTCATTTATTTTCAAAGATGACACCTGTCACAGATTAACATAAGCTACTTGTCAGGTGCTAGATATTAACACAAACCACAACATTTCAAGTTTGCATAATTGCTCATCCATGTCGTAATTGCAAACGTTTGGAATGTCTTAACACACTTGCAATTTGTGCTTTTGAGTTACTGTACGCTAGTTTTTTATTTTTCAGTTTACCGATTTTAAGAAAAAAGAAAGAAGAAAAAATGCATTATCGATGGCAGAAAGAAATATTTTGATTTCTTTCCTTTTTATCAGTTTGTCCCGATTCAGATAAATTTTGTGCGTACATGGTACTCACCAAAGAAATGAAAATGAATTACATCGCCCATTGTCTAAATTCCTCAGTAATAAATTCATGCTCCATGTGTGAAAAAAAAATTACATAAATATAATGTGGTCATTGTTAAATCACACCCATTAAGTTTACACACTAGATGACCTCTAAGAGGTAACTAGTGGGCTCTTCAAAAGAATCTTTGATGTTTACAAACCTGTAGCCCTGCTGTTTCAATCCGAAACATCAAAGGAAGTGCTGGTACTTAGATGCCGTGTACACAATATAGTTAGAAAAAGAACTGTCATACTTTTTTTTGTGAAGAAAATATTATGCATTTTAAATAATTGCGCAAGAAGATATTTTAATGGGATAATTAGTTTCAATTATTGACATAATAAATCGCGAGTGCATTTGTTTACCTGTGTTACATTCATGTAAAGCTTTATATGTTGGAAGGATTGTGTACATGTTAAACAATTAAAAGCATACGTTTGTAAATGGTTAAAAACTGATGATGATGATGATGATGTTGAATCAGACTGGTTTATTTATACTTAAATCAGATTTATTTTACAAAGAAATGAATAATTTATTTGGATAAAAACTGGATCCTCCATTCAGCAGCCACCTGTCTTAAGCAGCCAAAATGACTGCATCCCTTGACTGGCAGCTTAAGACAGTTTTGACTGTAATGTTGAAACACTTCATTAAAATTGGAAGAATTATTTGAATGAATGTTTTGTTTGACTACATATTTTTTAGGAAGTGAAGAGTTGATGACATTTAAAGCCTGGCATGAACTGCTGTGTGCTAACTTTGAGCGGTGTTTCTGGGTGAACACTGAGCCAGATCCTGCAGAAGAGGCCCCAGAGTTGATATTCAGACGTGGAATATACAAAGATACTTACAATGCCACACAGTTCTGGACAAATACACAACTTAGACCTAACTATCCTATCTCAATGGTTGTGGTAAGTAGAAAGTCTGAGTACTGTATAATTGAAATATTACACGTTATTTACTGGAAACTTACATTTATTTATCTTTGTCCTTTACACCGGAGAGTTAAAAAGTTGACAGTTTTATTGTTTCAAAGTGAAGAATTTTGAAATGTAGAACTGCAGACTGTATGACAGAAAACTGAGTTTTTGTAATATACAATATATTTGCATTTGATGACATTCTAGCTACTTTGATTAGTGAAGGGAATATTGTTGTGTATTTCCAGGCACCTGAATTGTTTACACCAGAGAGAGCTTGGACTGCCTTGCAGACTGCGCAAGATAATTTACTTGGCCCACTTGGAATGAAAACATTAGATCCAAGGTATAACTTATCAGTGATGTTGTTTATCTTACTAATACTTAAGTACATGTATCTATCATTAAATCCAATATTTCATAGCCATATATCAATTACTACTTCAGCTTGTGCCAAAGGGCATGAAGTATATTAAGATATGTTACTTTATTTTGTCTTGTGTGAATAGTATCCACGAAATTGAATCTTTGATTTTCACCTTTTGTTGTTTTTGTTGTTGTTTTTTATCATTGCATTTTTACTTTTAACAATTATTTGCATATCTACATTTTCAAATTCATTATATGATTTCATTATTTTGTTTAAAAGCTTAATCATGTAAACAGTAATTTATCATTAAAATCTGGATGTTCAGGTATTATTCATTACCTTCATAATGCTGATAAGATATAACCTTGTGTACATTATATGACCTGTATTATAACTCATGTTATTTATTGTATCAGTGACTGGAGCTATGTACCATTCTATGACAATGCAAATGATTCAGAGGATGCTAAGATTGCCAAAGGATTTAGTTATCATCAAGGACCAGTAAGCTATAGTTTCAATTTCATACAGAATGCATTGAGAATAAGTTACATTAAATTCTGAAAGAATTTTTTGTTGTTAATTACAATACATATAGTAAGTGGGGATACAAAAAAATTATATCAAAATGTTTATATTTTGAAAATTTTTATGCTTGACTATTTGAAGAGTATTTGGACTTTCTTACAAACATGTACTTCAGTATGGTTTTAAAAATTAGTCAAAGATTCATGTCTTATCAACCATTAAACTTTTCACATGGCTTTGGGCTTTTTGTTGTTCAAGTAAAGTTTGTTTCCAGGTACCTATAACTTTATTATGGATTTTGACTAAATTAGAGCTATTTGTGATCACTGTTATTCTTGGTTAAAGTTGCCTGTTGATGATTATCTTAACATGTACTGAAGCTTTAATCTGAAAACTTCACAATTGTCTCCAAGATTGTCCAAAACTTACATCTCTGTCTTAAATTTTGAATAAAATACTCACATCATGAGTCCCAACATTACACAGGCACAAGTTTTACTATAAATGACAGTCTAACATGCAACTCTTGTAAATGTTCCTTGATTACATGATAATTAATAATTCACTTTAACAATTGTGTTCCAGTCTTTTAATGTATTGAGATTCCTTTTGCAATTAAATCTCTTCAAGATAAAGAACCTCAATATTAGCAGGTCATTTACCTTTTTGTTTCCAACATTTTAGGACCAAATTTAATATTTCTGATGTCAATTATCCATTAACAGTATCAAATTTACTCAATTGTATTATGTATTGGCAAATAATGTTATATTCAATTGATTAAAACATTTGTTGTATTTTATTAGGAATGGGTATGGCCCATTGGATATTTCCTTAGAGCAAAGTTAATTTTTGCTAGGAAATTAGAATCATCAAGGCCAGGAATTCTACGAGAGACTGTAATGTTTATAAGGAGTACATTGACACGTCACTATGAAGAGGTGATGAAATCTAGCTGGAGATCCTTACCGGAACTCACGAATCACAACGCAGAGGTAGGTTATAAAATGGAATGAGACTTAAAACAGTGTTGGAGCACCACATGTAATACCTTGTTCCGGTATATACCAGAACAAGGCGCTTTGATGATTAAATGATAAAATCATGCCTTTTCATTAGTGATGTTCCGATTGTCGCAAGTCGCTGATAATCAGTTACTGTTATGTAAAGCGACAATAATCGATTCACAAAAAATTGTTCCGCGACGTCGTCGAAAATGTTTAAAGTATCAAAACGAATTAATTCTGACGGTAATTTTCTTTTAGGAACACCTCGCCGATGGCAAAAAAATTATCTCAGAGACAATTTGGAGTTGAATAGGATCAATACGTGATGTAAACAATAGTAATATAATGTGATGTGAATGTTATTATTTGACATCCATTGGAAAATTAAATCTATTTCGTAAAATAATAACTAAATAGGGTTAAAACTGTGTTGAAAAGTGCTAAATGAAGTTCATATTACTGAATATAATCAAGTGCCTTGGGAAAAAATGTTTCTTCCCTATTTCTTTTTAACGCGACTTTAATCGGAAAGTAATCGATTATGTCCCATCCGATTGAACCGATGATCGATTGGGACAAATTTCATCCGATTTCCATCACTACTTTTCATCCACCGAAATGCTCTTTAAGACATCTAATGAATGAAAAATATAAAAAAAATCAGTCAATATTTTCTTACAAGTAAAATGATTTCTGCAAGCACCTTTAGGTACTGCTCCAACATTGTAGTGAGTTATAGAATAGAAGGAAAATCATAAAACTTGGTGAGGCAAAATAAGAAATGTTTTGGGGTTTTCTTTGTGAAAAAAAAATTAAAATGTAACAGTAACTATAGGAAGTCCAGAGATTGTAAATATTTTATTTAAAAATTGAATACCTTATGACAGTATTTTCAATGTAATATAAATATATATTACATTAGGTGGTTTTGCAAGATTTTCAACTGTTTATATGTAATCTATTTAATAAATTGGAATACATTTGAATTTTGTTAAATATTTTTGTCAATAAATCTGAATGTATTTTTATATATATTGAGGTCTGTTATATTTTCAGCCCAACAAGTTTTGTTGTCCTGCTCAGGCATGGAGTGTGTCCTGTGTGTTAGATGTTCTCTATGACCTTGAGAAACTTGATACAGATGTTACAATTCAACCTAGCAAGTCTACAGAAAATCTTGTTGTTGCTCCTGTATAAACTGATCAAAATAAAGTGTAAAACACACAATGTTTCACTTACATGAAAATGCTACAACAATTAAAGAAAAGACGAAACAAACTTCTAAACACTACTCAGAATATGGTATTGTAAGGTAAAAAATTGTGGAATATAATGACTTAAATAAGAATATTTGTATGTGTTCATTACAAAGCTAAATTTCATATTTGCACATTGGAAGGAACTCCACATAGTCAAGGGCATTTGATATAGAAGTGGTGAGATTTATTCCTTTAAACATCATATTTAGTTTCCATTTGATAGAAATTTTAGTTTTATTTACATAATAATTAGTACCTATGTAGCAGTAGTTTAGTTAGATGATTTAATTAATTGGTTCCAGTTTTATTCTACATCATTTTTGGTATCCATTAGAACAAAAAACTCATGTAAACAGGTTATAGAATCAGATGTTTATATACCTGGTGTTGTGTCATATTTACATGTGATCATTAAAAGTTACCTTTATATAAAGGTAAAAATTTCCAAGTTCTGTAAAATATGTGTAGATCTCTGTGTAACACTGTGGTTATGAATATGTTTGAAAGTGGGAATGTAAATTTTGACTGAAAGCTTGTGAAAGTGAAATCCTAATAGAACAGAGGTTGATGAATCAAATGTTTTAATCAGTATTAACATGTATAGTAAATGTGTTTGATGCAAATATATGTTGTCATTGTTGTGCTACATGTTTACAAATGATGAATTTTTATGGATTTGTTTTATTAGCAAATGCATGTATTTTATTTGTACTAGAAATTATTTGTTTGTTTTTTTGCTAAAATCGGCACCATATCATCTAAATTGTTTTGGTGCGCTGTTAAACCAAACAAGAAAAAAAAAAATATTGAATTGATTTTTAGTGAGTGATTATAGATATTCAAGACAATGTTGATGCTTGCTTAAGTATGCTACTTATAATTGTTTCTTTATGCTGAAAATTGTTCATTTGTCAAGTTACAAATAATCATAAAACTGGTAAGGTGTAAATTTGGTCAGGTTAATACTGTGCAACCATTCATTGGTTGTTTGAATCTATGTCACCAAAGATATGAATCACCTTTGTAAATTCTAGTCATTATGATTTTCTTGCAACATTTGATTTTGTTTTGTGCCAGTAAATTAATTGATAGACTTTTTTACCACTTGCCCATCTCTGTTGTGGGTTTAAATCCCGCCTGGGGCTCTGAATTCTTTCATGTGAAAAAGCTATCCAGCGAGTTTACAGTATGTTAGTGGTTCTTCTCTGGTGCCAGCTTCTGTCTAAAATAATACATCAAGTGACACCTGAAATCTTTTACCACCAGTAGAGCTGGAAAGTTGTCAGATGACCTTGATTTGTCAGTGTGATTAAAACCTAACACAATAATAATATTGTAGACATAAGAAAATAGAAAGCAGTTTATTTTGATAAAGCTTACTGAACAAAACTCACAAACCTCAGGTTTATTGTTTGTTATGAATATACATATTTTTTAGACAATTTTATATGGCCAAACACAATTGACTTTAAGCTTTAATTAAATATGCTGTTTAGCCATAGGAAAAGACAATTTATACATAGCTATTAAATCTGATATGTAATACTGAACATCTGCTTTACCGAATTATTTAAAGCAGCAGTGTGTATAAATGATATAAATTTCATGACTCACTGTCCAATGAAAGTCTATGTTACAAACTTGCTGTATTATTATATGAGCTGCGTCATGACGTAGAGAAACTGATAGCGAACAGCATGGATCCTGATCAGACTGTGTGGATGCGCAGGCTGGTCTGGATCCATGCTGATCGCAAACCCATTATGTTGGTTTTGTCATGACGCGGCTCATATGTATTGTCTATTCATGGGTGTATTCACTGCAATGTGATACAATATAAAAGATACAAAGCCACTAGTAAAGCTCATCAGTCTCATTGATAATCACAAGTTTCCACTGATTTTACCAAGTTTTGCAACATTTATTCAAGATTATACATCAGTATTTTCTGTGTTGAAACTATTGTTTTTGTCAGATGTCACAATATTATGATGCTAGTATTAAACAAGGCAGCAACCCACTTTACATACCGGTAATGCCCATTTTACCTCAAAGTGTAATACATGCTTTACTCTTTCTCATGATTCCATTCATATAACAAGAAACCTTTGCCATTCCACTTGCTTGTCTGCTTGAAAGTCTAATAAATGTCATTGTTGGTGTTTTTGATGCCCCTAAAACGCACTGTCTTAAGCGTCACAATATTGGTGTCCAGATTGTAACTTTGTAATGCATTAAAAGATTTTATAATAACTTTGCAAAAATGTCTACTACATCATGATAATGTGTCACTTCATCATAATGATGTGTCCCATATAAGACCTATGTCCCTACCTCAAAGGTCAAGGTCACACAGTCTGAAGGTTCACATTCTTTAAAGGCATACACATTTGTGTCCAGACTGTAACTTTGGAGGGATTTTTCAATAATGTAGCATATATGTCTACCACATCAAGACAACATGTCACATTCACGATCCATGTCCCTACCTCTAAGGTCAAGGTAGTTAGTTTGTTATGAATAGTACTTCATTTTACAAGAGCAATATTAAGCAATTAGTGACTTTTATTCTCTTTTCTTTTCATGATACCTTTCTGCAATACTTATGAAATCTTTTTGGGGGCATTTGTCACTTTTGCGTGACAGCTTTTGTTGTCTTTGCTCTCTGTGGCTATTGATTATTATTTTCATTGACTTAATTAGTTTGTGATACATAAAGCTTTTTTTCATAATTATTTTAAACAAGTAACTATGACTGTTACTAACTTGAATAGCATAAAAGTGCTACATTATTTCATTGTGCTCTTGCTACAGTTACACTGAGATTAATGATATTTTTACTGAATATTACTATCTGTTATGTGATATATCAATGCTATATATTATGTTCTATTTTTAACACTTTTTCTCTTTACATAATTTTGTTAATTGTTGTTGTGTTTATGTCATGCTTTATTAATATATTCATCACATGTTCTGCTAGTTGTTTTCCACAAAATGTGTGCCAGTATTTTACATTGTTGAGCTCTATCCTGATGAAATGTTTGGTGCTTAAGGACAGAAAGAATTAGGCAATGGTTTTTAGCTTGACTATTTGAAGGGAGAGTTATTGTTAATTATTGTGTCTATGTAACACTGATTAAGTTTTTGCATGTAAGTTGGAATCTCCAAAACTACTAGAGGGAATGGGTTGAAACTTCACACACTTACATTAGAGCATAATAGGAGGTCACATTACAAGGCCCATAACTGTTACGTGAATTTTGATAGAATTATGGCCCTTTTTATGCCCCCACATAGTGGGAGCATATAGTGTTGCACTTGTCCGTCCGTCCGTCCGTCTGTCCGTACAAACCAGAGCTACATTATGGGGTTTGGTCTATTGAACTCATAACAATAGATGTCTTTGATGTCATTCATTCCGTTTCTCTTGTGGGGTTATTTTCTGCATTGTGGGGTTAAAAAGAACAAAAGAAATAACAAAAGAAAACCCCATAATGTAGCTCTGGTAAGAACGTCCATACGTCCCGAAATCTTGTGAACGCAACTCCTCTTAAACCGGATGGCAGATTTTGCTTAAACTTCCAGGGATGAACAACCTTAATGTGTAAATGGTAGTAAAGGAAGGAATTTTTGCTGTGACCAAGTTTAACAGAATTATGGCCCTTTGTTGATATTTTCACTATATACTATGTAGAAATTTTGTGAACGCAACTCCTCTTAAACCGGATGGCAGATTTTGCTTAAACTTCCAGGGATGAACAACCTTAATGTGTAGATGGTTGTAAAGGAAGGAATTTTTGCTGCGACCAAATTTAACAGAATTATGGCCCTTTGTTGATTTTTTCACTATATACTATGTAGAAATTTTGTGAACGCAACTCCTCTTAAACCCGATGGCAGATTTTGCTTAAACTTTCAGGGATGAACAACCTTAATGTGCAGATGGTAGTAAAGAAAGGAATTTTTGCTGCGACCAAATTTAACAGAATTATGGCCCTTTGTTGATTTTTTCACTATATACTATGTTGAAATTTTGTGAACGCAACTCCTCTTAAACCGGATGGCAGATTTTGCTTACAGTTCCAGGCATGAACAACCTTAATGTGCAGATGGTAGTAAAGGAAGTAATTGTTGCTGCGACCAAATTTAACAGAATTATGGCCCTTTGTTGATTTTTAGTTTTCAACTTGTGGCACATGTAGTCCAAAAAATACTTGACCTAGAGTCATTAGATTGACAGAACAGTGGCATGTGGGGGCATCCGTGTCCTATGGACACATTTCTAGTTGAACTTAGAAAAGTGAATTTTGATAGAGTTATGGCCCTTTTTGAACTTAAAAAATTCTACATTATCCAGGCTCTTGTTTAACTATCAAACATCGAGAATAGTCAAGCATTCTGTCCTAATGTGAGCTCTTGTTAATGTGTGTTATACATTTTGTTATATATGTGATATGTTTATGTATATGCTTCTCTATTAAAAAAAAAAGCGGATTGTCAAATTTTCTTGTGTGGGTTTGCCAAACGATATTTTCTTTTCCATTTATCCGTTCAATGTTAATTATCACAAACTTTTGGGTGTACTTATTTTTACTTTGTTTATATGTAGGGTATTACTACAGATTTGAAAGCAGTCGTCTAGGCAGTTTTTAAATAATGTGTCTGACTATTGAGTGAAGTAACACACGTTTGGATAATATTGCTACAACAGTTTTCAAATAACCAACTTTTATAACATGTGTTTTTTTGGTTTGTTTGATTTTGTTGGGTTTTTAAATATTGACCAATTTTGTGTTACATTTTATTTTGGTAAAACAGATGCTTTGTAAATATGGAATTAGGATTTTTTTTTTGATAGTTTGGTGTTATAATATTCATCATCACAGAATGGTGCTAAAGGCAAGTTAATGAGTAATGTTTAAATAGTCAGGTATTTAGTAAAGAATATGAGCTTGAAGGGGCATTATACATTTTTATTAAAAGAAAGTTTTATTATAAGAATGAAGATGTTTATGATGATGGTAATAATGATGATGTATTGGTTATTTTTATTTAGATATTGTTTATGTTGCCTGATGATTAAATGAAACGTAATTGTTTTGCCGAGAACTTAACAGTCAATATTCCATTTAGACTATATGTGCTAATATTGGTGCATTATGTGTTTTAATCATTTGTTGAATATTGCTATTTTAATTAGGTAATTAGGTTTTGCTACTCAGAAAGTATTAAATAAAAAAAGAATATTGAATTATGTGAGTTCTTTTATTCATCCTTAAAATTTTTAATTCTTTTACTAAAATCTCATTTATATGGAAGATTTAGGGATTTACCTTGTGTCAAATGATAAATGCTACTGACTCTGACTATATGTAATACGTTATACCTCTTGTTGATTCTTATATCCTGATAGGAATAATGGGATATTTAATGATAAACCATGGCATCAATTAAACATAGAAAAAGAGTGACTTCATTCAGAGCGCTATAGGGTTCAAAAGATAAAGAAAAACAAAGACTCATAACACAATATCATGTATGGATGATGTGCCTACATGACGATATTGTTCAAGTTGACATTAGTTTCATTCCATTTCATGTCAGTTTTATATTTTTTGTACCGCTTTATGGATATATATGTCAGTTTTATATAAATTATTACCGCTTTATGGATATATAATTATTAAAATTTGGTCGAACATTCATCTAATTAAGATCTGCAGAACAACAGTAAGGCTGATCATTATACTTCCTGTACGAATAACCACTGTCTGATTTGAAATGGGATGTAAGTTCTCTTCCCGGGCAGGTTTTTCAAGCAATGTCGTGGACTTTAGAGAAGGTAGATATCTATATTTAGTTGTTTTTGGCAAACAGTTCCGGTTGGGGTTCACGAAATATGTTAATGAGCCGGATACAATACCAGCCCTGAAATAGATCCCCTCTGCAGAATTGTCACTCGCACATATTCTTTAACTTTGGAGAAGACAGGTTTTCAAATGTTTTTTTTTCTTTCATCTGCCATTGACACAAATGATGAAGTTCTGCAATGAATGATTTTTTTTACAATTTTGAAAAAGGATCACCCAAGGATCATTCCTAGAATTTTTCTTTATTTTATTAAACCAGTGGTTTAAGAGATATTCAAGGAAGCCTTGACAACGAATTTATGAGCTTTTTCTTTGATGTTTATTAGGCATTCTTAGTTCATAGACAAATAAAAATTACCACTTAATTAAAACAACTTAAATAGGATTTCCTTTTTCAACTGAGATTACTCAAAACCAGTTGATGTTTGCCCGGGTGGAAGGACGTACTTGGGAGATGTGTATATGGAAGTATGACGTTTTGTCTCTTAGAAATCTTTCATAACCAGCTTATTTTAGAAATGTGTAAACGTCACATTTATATCTTGATTTTAAAAGCATTGTATAATGTTTACAACAATAGTAATTTTGAAAGAAAGTGAGGAATATTTCTTGATAATAACTAAGAATAACATCGACTTGCGTAGAATTAATTACTTTAATATGATCTTTTTGAAAGGAATTAGACCACAAGCGGTTTATATAAGATATTATTAAATAACACATAACAAATTTAATCAACACTTTTTGGTAAATTAGATTGCATAAGCAGGATAGACCTGCCAAACTTGGTTACCTGTCATTGTTAACCATTGTCAATTTGCTATAAAATATTTGCACCTCAGCCTCAGTAGTTATTTTGATTAAATTTAACAAGTTTAAAATATATCTGCTGAAGATATATAGATCTATCTTGTTTTATTGCACTATAATTATATATGTATCTAAAGATATTGCATCACATCGTTTCGAGAGTTCTCGAGTAACCATTCAGTAAACCGATATTATAACGTTAATCAAGTGGGTACTCAATTAAACGGTTACCTGTTGCCATCACTAAAACACAATAAATAGACCAGTCTTGATCAGATAGCTCTTGAAATCACGAGATTTGATTAATTTTTTACACATCACTGCCACGGCTCAAGGAAAAATAAATTGTAACTGCAGATGATACTAATATAAAATAAGTTCAATATTTGGAAATAATATTAACAGAAATCATGAAAATCAATTTTAGTGTTAAATACGGTTATCTAATGGTTTCCATGTATATTCCCGACGTCATCACAGGTCATTCTTCTAATTTGAGTAAGGTTTAAATCACGATTCTTGGCAAATAAAGCATATAACCAATTTCTCTACATTAGTTTAGAATAATAAAGAAAGCATAGAATAATAACTTTTAAAGATACAAGTGATACTAAGTCATTCTATAGATAACAACAAAGTTCAAACAACAATTTTAGTAGAGGATACTCATAAGCTTTCATAACTTTCTGCCCAATCCCAAAATAAAGTGCATCATGCAAAATGTAAATATATCGAATAATGTATGTTAAAACCAAGCAATAAGGTTCTCTAAACCATGCTATGCTTGTAAAATGGTATAAAACACACAAAAACAGTCTGGCCCAATTCTTCACAAATATGACGGTTCTGTTTTATTTGATTGAGCAAAGATAAATGACAATACGAGATTATGTGCATCATATAATTTTGTCAATAGACTTCAAATCCTAAAAATGTGATCCTTTGATTCAGAAGATGCTTTGAATAACGACATGAAACTTTAAATCTGCCATAGATGTAACTATAGAAAATATAACCATCATTTTACTCTGTTACATTTATGTAAATATTTTATGTTGTAAAAATAAATGTGCTGGTCAAAAACAAGATTTCTTAATTTCATAACATACGTCGATCCTATCGTTGTAAAAAAAATACGGCATCAGTTTACGAAGACATGAACCCACGAAAGATAATGATTTTACTGATGCTGAAACTCGGATTAGTAGAAATCTTGTAATATCAAATACAATGTATTAAATATGAAATGAGCCGTGTCACGACAAAACCAACATAGTTGGTTTGCAACCAGCATGGACCCAGACCAGCCTGCGCATCCGCGCAGTCTGATCAGGATCCATGCTGTTCGCTATCAGTTTCTCTACTTGTAATAGAGTTGGTTAGCGAACAGCATGGATCCTGATCAGATTGCGCGGATGCGCAGGCTGGTCTGGATCCATGCTGGTCGCAAACCCGCTATGTTGGTTTTGTCGTGACGCGGCTGAAATATTGAACCTTTATACCTCGTATGAATTTATGATTTGGGATCTTCGAGAACGTGAGCACTGTGATCTGTTACATAAACTAAAGAATCATGTACTATATGAAAATTGATCCCTGAATAAATGTGCTAGAACTAATTATAGAATACACTGATTAAAAAGATATAAAATGATGAATGTGAGACATTCTCAATAAACTCAGGACCGTTGTATGTGCTGCATTGAATAATTGTGTCTCCAAGCTTTATACGGTAAGTAATGTTTTTTTTTTTTTATTTGAATAATTAACTAGATATGAACACTTTAAAACTTAAAAGATAAAAAAAATTGTTACACTGGTTGTATAATGTACCAAAGTAAGAAAATTATAATGAATTATAAGTATTTATTAATTTTTTACCCACACGCACTGAGATAAGTTTTTGCAATTGCAAATTTTTTTTATAAAACTTATGAAATATGTAATCTAAAACAAGATATTTAGAAATGAAACAGGTGCTCTCTTCTTCAGACATTAAATGTAAATACAAGTTTATACAAGTTTATTTGGCAAAATCAGCATGTAATATGTCTTTGACCAATTGCAATTTTATTAGATAAGATGGCCAAGACAATATAAATATGTATACAATACAATTTAATAGTATGTAAAAAATAAAAATATGAAAGAAAGGAGAAAAACAAAAACAAAACAAAAACCATATACATCAACATTATATACAACAATAAGATGTGAATTTGGTTAATATATATCTCTTTTTAAATTATCAAAATAAATGATGCTGTTAACAAATTTTTAAGGAGCGGCTATATTTGCAAGCAATTTAGTTCTTGATTTCATAGCACATGCAGTAGATCTGGCAACATTTCTAATAGTTCTTTTATTTTTATTACACAACAGAAATTAAAATATATTCACAATATTTTAGACGTAATTCCCTATGAAAAGGACAACAAAGCAAAAAGTGATATTCATTTTCAACATTATTACTACACAGTTTACAAATATGATAGTTTCTATCGATTCCAATGAATATTCTACTTTTCAATTTCTAAATTATGTGACGATATTCTAAATCGAGATAGTGTTTGTCTAAGAGAAGTTTTCTATTACATCTAAATATTTTTCATAGCAAAATTCAGATTTAAATGTACTGTAAAATGTAAGTTTTGGCCGATTTGAAATAGTTTCACTCCACTCTTGATAATATTGGCCTTATAATATTTGCTTTAGCATATGGAGTCTATATCGAAGTTTGATTCATTCAATAAATATCCGACACCTATATTTTTTTCATTCTAACTCATTGAAATGGATTCTTAAAATTATTGCATAGATTTTTTATCTCCAACACACATATATTAGTCTTACACGCATTATTTTTACCATCATGACAGTAAATTATACATAGAAAAGTCACACAAAATTTTAAATAAGCATATTCATTAAGCAGAATATTTATATAAACTATCGATTACATGAAATTTAATATGTTATGTAAATTACATACATGTAGCAATAGGTACAAATTCTCACATGACAATAGTTGTTGTTGTTTTTTTTATTTTATATCTTTTTAACAGCTTCCTTTTAAAGAAACTAATGTATAGAGTTTGCTTCTTTAATTTTCTAGTATACGTGTATAGGTAGTATTTTCATGGTTTTACAATATCAAATGTGCTTATTTCTGCAGGCGTTAAAGTTTTGTTACTTTTTTGTTGTTTACGATTCCATTCCTTGGGTATTGTTGAAGTTAGTTTGTAAAAGTTAAACATTTCTGTATCAGGAATGTTAAAAGTAATTTTCAGCTGGTCAAAAGTTTTACGATTTAATTTGTTTTGTTTCAGTGCTAAAATATATTCTATTTTGATAATATTCCATTTTTTTTTGGAAAAAAATTAAAGATCCATTATTTGTATATATGAATATTGCCATATTATTTGGTCAAACAAATCATGTGATTTTTTTTGTTACATGTAAAAATCTATTTTAATCCAAGACATTAGAAATTTATTTTGAGTTTTTTAATTGCTGTATATCCTTTGTGTTTAAATTACTTTAAGATAACTAGATTCCACCTTTTTGTAAATTTTTCTTCATTATTTCTTTCCACAGTCCATGGTTATTTTAATCAAATATTCTTTTGATCCAGCTTGATTTTATAGAGAAAATAAAATTTGGCAAGTCTTTCATATTATATCCTCCATATTCAAAGTCTTGTATAATTACATCCCTTTTAACTTTGTCCCTTTTTGAGCGCCATATAAATTCAAAACAGTTGTTTGTAATTGTTTTCATATTTTTTTTTCTGGTGGACTCGGTAGGGCAGTTATTATTAAGGTTAGTTTTGAGATAATTAAGGACTTCAAGACGGAAATAATACCAATTGGTGTCAGATGTCTTGCTCTCCATCTATTTATATCTGCTTTAAATAGATTTAATTTATGCTCGTAATTAAGTCACAATTTTAATGCAACGTAATGACTTATTTTTCTGCACTTTCGGATGTTCAAATTATATTTGTATTTTTTTTTCTATAGTAAATTGGATCATGTTGTTTATTAAGTAAGCCTATTCTGAGAATTAGGTTTTAAGACCAAAAATAAAAGAAAATTGTTCAAATATGAACATGGTTTCTTCATTTACCATTTGATAGTAAAGTTGCAAATGTGATATTTTCACTTCTACACCAAATTTTTTAAAACTTTCAATATTTCTGTTTTTTATAACTATCGACAGTTATACATGTACATGTATATACAATTGCTAAGATAAATATATAAGGTGATAATAAACATCCTTGTCGTACTCCCCTTTTAATATTGAATGGTTCAGACAAAACACTGTAGAGTATGCAACATTCGGCTCTTTTGTGATTAAGTTCAATCCATGCTGTTAATTTATGTGTCGCCTATACAGAGTAGCGGTGGCATATAGGGATCATTTCTCTGTCGTCTGCCCATCCATCTGTCACAAAACTTGTCCGGACTACTGCTCAAAAACTGCTAGTGCAATTTTATCCAAACTTTATAGGAATAATATAATCAGTACCAAGTTCAGTTATGCATATCGTCACCCTTTTCCATTCAAATTTTTTATGAGTTAGAGCCCTTAAATTATTTTAAGTGTTTTGCGGGCTACTTCTCTTATAATACTAATCAATTTTGAGTGATACCTAATTTACAGGATTGATTAATTGGTACCTCAAGTATACTTGCGCATATTTAACGGGATATCCGGGCTGAGTTTTGACCCTCGGATAAAATTTCCTTTTGGCCTGTTATGACCCTCGGATAAAATTTCCTTTTGTCCTGTTACTGATTTGTGTGTCTCCTGCTTAACAGAAGTTCCAACAAGCTAAAATGTACCCACGACACATAAGGAACAAACGGTCCAACCACCCCTCAATACAACTTCTTATTTGGCTATCACCAGGCGACACATTTGATCACTGATCACTATTGTTTTTAATTATAAAACTTTTTTATTTCATAAAGGAAAATGAATGCAACTTTGCTGAATCAGACTTGGTCTAATGAAAGTGAGACAACCTTGCAAAACGTCACTACCACAATGGATGATGTAAAACCAATCGGGAATTCTCCAATGTCATCTATAGATTGGGAAGATGAGAAAAAAGCAATGTACAACATTGAGATCATTCTTCATAGTATATTTCTAGCTGTTGGATTGGTTGGCAACAGTCTCACAATAGGTGTACTTATCTATAAGAAATGGAAAAACGTAACCTCCAGATATATATTGATAGCATTAGCAGTATCTGACACGGTCATGCTTTGCACTCAAACATTCAACAAAGATTTTCTTCAAGATCTCTTTAAACTTGATGTTAGGGCATTTTCTGATATAGGATGCAAGATATTCTATATTTTCTATCGTACTTCAAAAATGACATCATCATGGTTTATCGTATTTCTCTGCATTGAGAGGTTTGTAGCTGTCAAGTTTCCCCTCAAAGTTAAAATCGTCATTACTGAAATGAGGACAAAGGTCTACATCATTGTTGTCTACCTTACCATGACCGGCTTCGCCATAATAATGAGTTTTTCAACAGCCACTGGCAACATGATTTGTAAGATGGACGCTATTGTAACCAAAGAGAAACATATGTTTCGAATACTTTTGTTGATTGAGATTATACTTTATTCTGTAGGACCAATATTTCTCATGTCAGGGCTAACACCAATCATTATAATACAACTGTACAAACGATATCAGTATAAGAAAACTCTCACAAATAAAACAGTGACA
Organism: Ruditapes philippinarum; assembly: GCF_026571515.1. NCBI lineage: Eukaryota > Metazoa > Mollusca > Bivalvia > Venerida > Veneridae > Ruditapes > Ruditapes philippinarum. The sequence continues at coordinate 87,861 of NW_026860994.1, forward strand.
TGGAAAGAACGACAGGAACTGAAAGAACTAATTCGGACAACAACTGTTCTCATTTCAGTTGTGGCAGCTTTTATCATATGTGTGACACCAATTACTGTTTTCCAGCAAATATTTATCGATACAAAGAAAATTGAGAACACATATTCTATCTTTGTGTTTCGGGAAACTTCACAACGTTTAGAACAAATCAATTACAGCATCAATTTTTTCCTGTACATTTTAACTTCTTCCTCATTCAGGAAGACATTGTTGGAAATGTTGCATATAAAACGGAATTAAGAAAATACAACAGAACGACCAAAGTCATCTGACAAAAGTAAATGAAGCAGCAAGGGGTGCAATAACAGGTACTTTTGAACACACAAGTAATGATGGAGTGCCAACCTGTACATAATCATTTTATAATCAGCTTGCATCAAGTATAATCAGCTTGTATTAAGTATAATCAGCTTGTATCAAGTATAATCAGCTTGTATCAAGTATAATCAGCTTGGTTTAAGTATAACTACAGATCCACTAAACATAGATGACAAAAACTACACAGAAATATCAGAAAATAATACACAGACAAGAGCAGAAATATCAATTAATCCAAAGACATTGCAAAAGTCAGGACAAGAGAACAGTCTCCCAGAAAAAACCTGTAAAAAACTGTCGCCTGCTGTGAAGTGCTGCACAAAATAATCATCGTTTGTCCAAACCAACTTATCAATGATAAGTTAGAAGACAACTTTTACCCAATCTGCAAAAATGAAAATGATGGCACTAATGTTCTAGTCAAAAATGCACAAAGTGAGCATTAGATTCATGTAAAATGTGTATATCAGCATCTTTTGTTTATGTGAAATTCGATAAAGATCCTGTAAATAAAATGTCCATAGGAACTGTTTCTTACTTACATGTTTTATAAGTATACAAATCTACTTTTAAATGAGTATGTGAGCTTTCAAAGCATATTAAATTTTCATAATGATATGCAATAATATAATTATACTCCAAAATATAAACTGTTTTTAACGTGTATTTCAACAAAACTTTACCTTGTGTTTTATCATTTTTTCAAACCAAATAGCTGAACACTTCACTTCATATTGTCAAATTTATCTGCTGTTGACAACATAACGCATTTGAGTTAGAAACATAAGAAAAAACAGAGTTGAACGAATACACTAAATAGTATGTACAGTTCAGAAACTGAAGTGCTTTAATACCAAACAGAACACATTTTTCCTTTCATATTCAATTTTTACATAAGAAGTTATTGATCGCCTTTTGTGTCTATACATTTAGTTTCATGTATTACAAATGTTCACATTTAACTTCTTCATTATCTTATTAAGGGAACTGTATTGCATTCGTTTATGATATATTCACAGTTTAGTTCAAACATCATTAAAATACATTTGTTTATAAAAACTTTGTGTGTATAAATAATCTGGCTGAGCAACCATTACAAGCAAACGCATATTTGCCACCATCACCATTCATATGAGTCTCCTCTGACCCTACAGACCCTGTGTACTTTTTGGATACTATAAAGTAACTGAAAAATAAAACATACATTTTATCTCATATATCCATCTGTATATAAAACATACATTTAACAATCTTTTGTTGTAACCAACTTACCTAATACATGTCCTCATCTCTAGTATACACTTTTTCGTGATAGAACAACAATCTTATGCTAGCCTTGCTAGGCTTGATTTTTTTACTACAACCTTAACATGTAGTTTTTGTCAAAATCTGGATAATAAAGCAAAAATAAAGTAAGAAATCAAATAAATGTCACAAGTAAGGCTTTGGTTGACTGGTTCAGATTTTGTCACCCAGCAAAATGTAATTCAAGTACGTACAGAATTAAATCACCAAAAAGATAAATTAGTTAAATTTGTGTGCTGTTAGTTACATGTATTTCTTTTTATATTGTAATAATATTGTTCTTTCATAAGTCATATACATATATTATATATATGTATTCTATGTCAATAATTTGAAAGTATGTCTATCAAATCATTCAGTAACAAAATATTGTGAAATAAAATATTGTGCTATCTTTAAACATATGTTTTAGTCTTGTCTTTTTCAATATGTAAGCAAGAGGGTCATGGTGGCCATAGACTGCTACCTGTGACATCAAATGACATAGCTCGGTAACAAATACGATGTTCATGTCATCAGCATCATAGCAATAGTCTTCGTTAACTCTATAATCTTGTTAAATAATTCAGGCAACATCTGGATATCAACAGAGACTTCCTAGGTAATGAATGATGTTTGATATCATTATATTACCCTTTCTTATAATTGCAATATTTTTTGGCATTTTCTTCCACTTTTGAAGCGAATACAAAAAGGTTGTTCATCTTGGTTATTTTCCTAGATGGTAGATTTTAATTTTGTGACATCACATCTCTTTTCCCGTCTCATATACATGTATTTACATGCTAAATATAGAAGTGAATTTCCTATACCAACAAATCCCAGACAATGCAAATCCCGGACGATTCCTCTCCCAGTTATTTTATTGATGACAATCCAGAAGACAATGTCCCTCCCGTTATTTTTATAGGCGGACAATAACCCTCCCTGCCATTTTATGCACCGCATACATCCTCCGTAAGAGCTCATTGTAGAAAACGGAAAAAAACTGTTTTGAGTTTTTTTTCTTTAAAAAAGACATTTCACCTACGTGATATTAATCCCCGAGGGGCATTATTTATATAACTTTTGTAGAGAACAACAAAGTGATGTTACATGCAAAATATCTAAGCTCTGGGCACTGTACTTTCAGAAGAATTTTTTCAGACATTTTTTTATATACAAATCTATGTAGACTATGTGACTACAGGGCGTTGCCATTTTTGACCCCATGGGCATGACTAATACAACTTGGGACCCCATGGGCATGACTAATACAACTTGGTAGAGATCGGCGACATGCACAAGCTAGGAAGTAAAGAGAGATTGATTTATCATATACATCCGAAAGAGGAAGCTCTGCTGATAATAAGGATGTTATAGAAAAATAACTATTGATAACATTTCTTTGTTTAATTTCTTAAATGACTAATTAATATAACAGTATTACTCATGTGCAATTAAACATACATACAACAAAAATGTCAAAATGTTCTACACACAGTGTTAGATTTAAAAAAAATACATTTGTATATATTGTAACTATTGTTAGCAATAAATTAGAAATTTTATGCAAGAGACAGTGTTAAATAGTCAAGCACTTTTTATTATCAAGTCATGGATTTCATAAAATGTCAAATGTAGTTTAAAAAAATGTTTATATAATTCTTTAACAAAATTAAAAGATAATCTTTGAGTTATATATCTATGAGATTTGATAAATAGATGAATTAAATAATGCCGGAAACAAGACGTTCTTATACAGTGTTATTCAGTTTTTATTTTTTATCATTATTTAATACTTTTTTAAATAAGGAAGTGTTCAAAACATCCCTCTATGAAGGCTTGCTTTAAGGGAAAATAAAAATTTATCACCTCATATAAATAGTTCCATGCAAATTTAGTAAGATAGATTTATAATGTTTATACAATCTGATTATACTGGCCTAGGCATAGTAAACAAAACAAAAATAAACAATAATGAAGCATAAAGTATTGCCTTACAGTATAACAACAAAATATAATATAAACAACATAGTGACCTGCTAATATTGATTTCACTTTCAACAGTTTCCCTTTTAAACTTCACTTATATGAAGGAAAAAAAAATAAGGAATGCAATGTCAAATACAGTGAAAAGTTAAACTAGAAATTTGACAGAAAAAGCAAAACTATAGTACTTATTTTTTTGTGATTTGTAGAAATGGTACAGAACATAGAACGAGCAAAAGAATCTTTCAAATATTAATGCTTAATATATGTTTTAAACGATATATAAAACATCTATACATTCTTATTTCTTTACACATATATATACACATACACATATAAAAACATATATCATTGAAAACACAATTTCTGAAGAAGAAAAAAAACTACCATATATAGAATCACAAATTATTACTATTTCCCCATTTATACATTGTACATACAAAGATATAATTATTACAATATCAACAATAGTAAAAAGAACAACCAAGAAATAGGTATGAAGTTAATATTCTTCTCTTACATACAAATCTATTGCACTGTCACAAGTTATTTCCCTTGGTTAATATAATAGTAAATATCAATTTTGATACATAGTGATATATTTAATTTAAATGTAGCCTTAATAATTAACTGTCAATATCATAAAGTAAATTAATTACATGTAAAACAAGGTTTGATTGATTTGTAGAAAACATAATGTAAGAAAAAAGAAAATAATATGTGGTTTAGAAAATAAACAGCAAACTCCTTGCTAAAGAGGGTTTTAACCCCTTGAAATATTGGAGGTTGATAAACTTTGTGAAATAGATAGTAATTCATTAATTGTTTCCAGAGTGCTTTCTAAAACAAGGTTTCATTTCAATAACTAGAACATTGTGTGATAAATGGCATCTAAATGTATATTACATAAATAACAGAAAGCATCAGGTGCGAGATATATAACAAGCTGAAGCAGTCTTAAGCACATATTTTTTTTTTCATTCTCGTTTCAGTATCAAAATATTGCAAATGGAAAAAAGAAAAAATGTGAATTTTGTCATCAATACTAAAAGAATAATGAAAACTGTACATATAATTTTATAATGTGATATTGCATTGATCTAATGATTCACAAATCACCTCTTTGTCTCTTGTTTATTCTTCTTCAGAAAATCTGAGAAAATGGTAAAGTAATAATTGGAAAAATTGGGAAATGTTTAATCATTCTTATTACAAAGAACACAATACCTACACTGTACAAAAGCCTAACAATGAAATGGTATATGTCATGTACATATTTATATATCAATGTAAATATCATGGAATGTTTGAGGTTCTAACTACAGTAAAATCTTGTAGCCACTCATTCACAATTACAGGATGATTTCTTATCAATGTTTTGCTGCACAAATCTATTTAAATTGACAATGATATTTACAAATAACAGCAAGAACTATCTTAGAGTAGTGCTACACTCCCTACTATCTTTTTCTAAAGGAAAATAAACATCAAAGAAAGAACATTGTAGTGGACGTTTTTGAAAAAAAAAGGCATTTCATATTTAACCCTTAGACACAAGGTCATGTACAGATGACAAAATCCAAATATTTGACCTTAAAGGTCAATGTCATTTATGTGTCAAGATCAACCTTCTTTGAGATCTTGTCCTAAAGATTGTTCTGTCCAGGTATGAAGACATAATAAAGTTACAGTCAGTTGTACCAAAACCAACCAAAATTTGAGTTAAGTTCAGTCTTCACTACTTGAAGGTCTAGTCTAAAAGTTGGTCTGTCCACATATGAAAAAAATCCTTGCGAAAATTTACATCCTTGTATAATGTTTCATCTGTAAGAATATCAAAACTATATCAGAATCACATGGTCTATAATATATTTACATACTACATATCTGGTATGTTACAATATTTTCTTTCAACCCAAATTGTGTATGGGTGGCTTAAGACTTTACAATATTACTATATGCAGGGTCTTTCAAATAGAGTCTTTCAAATAGAGTGGTCTGGAGACCGACCAATTTTACGAAAAATGCTGTCTCGGTTGAGTCACGTGATTGGGTTATCTACCGACCCTGATATGGCATAGAACATCACCATTCAAAAATTAAATTATAAGATAATGTTTTGTTAAATCAATCAAAAAATTACTAAAAACTAAATCTGACTACATTATATTATCAGGTTTTACTTTAAAAGTAACAATTTTATAGATTTGCAATGATATTAGAAATTTTTCGTTCCCGGTGTCAAGATAAAAATCTACTGCTCATATTGTTCAATGACAAAATAGAAATTGATTTTACAGAGAAAAGATGTTATTAAATCGTATCATGTAAAAGTATTATAATATTTCACGATGTTATTTGCAAATATTTGATGTTTAATTTGGTGCATTTTCAAAATGGCGCCGATAATCGGCAAATATTCTGAACAAACAGTCTATGTTTTTTTAACAAATATGGCTTTAAAAACACCATTTCCTGAAATATTTATCCTTTTTTCAAAAGTTTAAAGATTTTTAAATAACATCATGTCGTTGAAATTTTCATTTTTGCTCTTGTATTTAATATTCGCCCTTTTCTTGAACACTTACATAATTTGTTTATAGCAAACTATACCGATTTATACTGAGACATGTTTAATTGTAGGGAGAAGGGTTTACATAGCGTGTTTCCAGACCATTCTATTTGAAAGACCCTGCTGTATGTAAAATATTTGACAAAAATTACTAACTATAAATTGAAGCAAATATATGAATAAATTCACTCTATCCATGTATCCCAAAATAATTCTTCCTACAGATTATGAATGCATATATAAAGAAGCAAATCTGATTCCTTCCCTTATCATCGTGTAATGTATAGCTTTATTTACATAATAAAATGATACATGCAAAAAGGCAAAAGTTTAATCCTATTTAAAGACGTAATTATTAACACTACAAGACGGCAGATTGTATATGCTTCTGTCATGTACAGGTACAGCCATACATTACGAAAAATAAGATATTGAAGTAAACAAAAAAGTCATAACATATCATTCAAATCAATTAAGCTCTACAATTTGACCTATAACAATTTTGGAAACAGAAACACAAAAATAATATATATACCAACATTAAATGTAACAAATACGGACTAGAAAATTGAAATTAGAAAAATAAAATGATTTCTTTATTATTAAAAATTATATCTTTATCAACATATGATAATGCCACAATATCAGTCATGGGAGTATTTAATATTTCTCCTATTCAGAACAGCTCTAAATATTTGCAATATAATCAATTATGTTTAACCCTTAAACTTTTTAAGTGGAAAGTAATTAATAAAATCTGAATGAAGTTTAAACCTTAACTGCTGAAATTAAAAGTAAATAGCTTTTGCCATTAGTATAGAGCCAGGCCAGCCTGTAATTACTACTATCTGACCAGACTCTCTAATGTTGGTAGCTCAAATTCCGTATATTATTATTGAAATTCCTTAAACTTTAAATGGACTATTCTAACTTAAAAGCTTGGCAAAATTCACAATGCAAGTACAGCAGGTTAAAGGTCAACTACATAGCCTATAAAATTAATAACTGAAGAAAACAATCAACAATTTAAAATAAAAGTAGGTGACTGTAAAAAATGTCATAACTTACTAAATTGTAGACTGTATTTCCATCATAAAAAGAAAATACATTTTGATGTTTTTGCATCATGGACAGGATAAATAATCTATTTAACCATTTAAAATATCAGAATATAATCTTTCATACAGAAATTGTTTAATTAAATTCATAATTGACATGGTTTTATAGTTCAACATCAAAACAATCAATTTTGAGTGATACCTAATTTACAGGATTGATTAATTGGTACCTCAAGAATACTTGCGCATATTTAACGGGATATCCGGGCTGAGTTTTGACCCTCGGATAAAATTTCCTTTTGGCCTGTTATGACCCTCGGATAAAATTTCCTTTTGTCCTGTTACTGATTTGTGTGTCTCCTGCTTAACAGAAGTTCCAACAAGCTAAAATGTACCCACGACACATAAGGAACAAACGGTCCAACCACCCCTCAATACAACTTCTTATTTTGCTATCACCAGGCGACACATTTGATCACTGATCACTATTGTTTTTAATTATAAAACTTTTTTATTTCATAAAGGAAAATGAATGCAACTTTGCTGAATCAGACTTGGTCTAATGAAAGTGAGACAACCTTGCAAAACGTCACTACCACAATGGATGATGTAAAACCAATCGGGAATTCTCCAATGTCATCTATAGATTGGGAAGATGAGAAAAAAGCAATGTACAACATAGATATCATTCTTCATTGTATATTTCTAGCTGTTGGATTGGTTGGCAACGGTCTCACAATAGCTGTACTTATCTATAAGAAATGGAAAAACGTAACCTCCAGATATATATTGATAGCATTAGCAGTATCTGACACGGTCATGCTTTGCACTCAAACATTTGTATTACAAATGTTCACATTTAATTTCTTCATTATCTTATTAAGGGAACTGTATAGCATTCGTTTATGATATATTCACAGTTTAGTTCATATCACTATAATACATTTGTTTATAAAAACTTTGTGTGTATAAATAATCTTGCTGAGCAACCGTTACAAGCAAACGCATATTTGCCACCATCACCATTCATATGAGTCTCCTCTGACCCTACAGACCCTGCGTACTTTTTTGATACTATAAAGTAACTGAAATATAAACCAAACATTTTAACTCTTACATTCACCTGTATATAAAACATGCATTCAACAATCTTTTGTTGTAACTAACTTACCTAATACATCTACTCCTCTCTAGTATACACTTTTTCGTGATAACAACAATTTTATGCTAGCCTTGATTTTTTTACAACAACCTTAAAATGTAGTTTTTGTCAAAATCTGGATAATAAAGTAAAAATAAAGTAAGAAATCAAATAAATGTCACAAGTAAGGCTTTGGTTGACTGGTTCAGATTTTGTCACCCAGCAAAATGTAATTCAAGTACGTACAGAATTAAATCACCAAAAAGATAAATTAGTTAAATTTGTGTGCTGTTAGTTACATGTATTTCTTTTTATATTGTAATAATATTGTTCTTTCATAAGTCATATACATATATTATATATATATATGTATTCTATGCCAATAATTTGAAAGTATGTCTATCAAATCATTCAGTAACAAAATATTGTGAAATAAAATATTGTGCTATCTTTAAACATACGTTTTAGTGTTGTCTTTTTCAATATGTAAGCAAGAGGGTCATGGTGGCCATAGACTGCTACCTGTGACATCAAATGACATAGCTCGGTAACAAATACGATGTTCATGTCATCAGCATCATAGCAATAGTCTTCGTTAACTCTATAATCTTGTTAAATAATTCAGGCAACATCTGTATATCAACAGAGACTTCCTAGGTAATGAATGATGTTTGACATCATTATATTACCTTTTCTTATAATTGCAATATTTTTTGGCATTTTCTTCCACTTTTGAAGCGAATACAAAAAGGTTGTTCATCTTGGTTATTTTCCAAGATGGTAGATTTTAATTTTGTGACATCACATCTCTTTTCCCGTCTCATATACATGTATTTACATGCTAAATATAGAAGTGAATTTCCTATACCAACAAATCCCAGACAATGCCAATCTCGGACGATTCCTCTCCCAGTTATTTTATTGATGACAATCCAGAAGACAATGTCCCTCCCGTTATTTTTATAGGCGGACAATAACCCTCCCTGCCATTTTATGCACCGCATACATCCTCCGTAAGAGCTCATTGTAGAAAACGGAAAAAAACTGTTTGAGTTTTTTTTTTCTTTAAAAAAGACATTTCACCTACGTGATATTAATCCCCGAGGGGCATTATTTATATAACTTTTGTAGAGAACCACAAAGTTATGTTACATGCAAAATATCTAAGCTCTGGGCACTGTACTTTCAGAAGAATTTTTTCAGACATTTTTTTATATACAAATCTATGTAGACTATGTGACTATAGGGCGTTGCCATTTTTGACCCCATGGGCATGACTAATACAACTTGGGACCCCATGGGCATGACTAATACAACTTGGTAGAGATCGGCGACATGCACAAGCTAGGAAGTAAAGATAGATTGATTTATCATATACATCCGAAAGAGGTAGCTCTGCTGATAATAAGGATGTTATAGAAAAATAACTATTGATAACATTTCTTTGTTTAATTTCTTAAATGACTAATCAATATAACAGTATTACTCATGTGCAATTACACATACATACAACAAAAATGTCAAAATGTTCTACACACAGTGTTAGATTTAAGAAAATACATTTGTATATATTGTAACTATTGTTAGCAATAAATTAGAAATTTTATGCAAGAGACAGTGTTAAATAGTCAAGCACTTTTTATTATCAAGTCATGGATTTCATAAAATGTCAAATGTAGTTAAAAAAAAAAGTTTATATAATTCTTTAACAAAATTAAAAGATAATCTTTGAGTTATATATCTATGAGATTTGATAAATAGATGAATTAAATAATGCCGGAAACAAGACGTTCTTATACAGTGTTATTCAGTTTTTATTTTTTATCATTATTTAATACTTTTTTGAATAAGGAAGTGTTCAAAACATCCCTCTATGAAGGCTTGCTTTAAGGGAAAATAAAAATTTATCACCTCATATAAATAGTTCCATGCAAATTTAGTAAGATAGATTTATAATGTTTATACAATCTGATTATACTGGCCTTGGCATAGTAAACAAAACAAAAATAAACAATAATGGAGCATAAAGTAGTGCCTTACAGTATAACAACAAAATATAATATAAACAACACAGTGACCTGCTAATATTGATTTCACTTTCAACAGTTTCCCTTTTAAACTTCACTTATATGAAGGAAAAAAAATAAGGAATGCAATGTCAAATACAGTGAAAAGTTCAACTAGAAATTTGACAGAAAAAGCAAAACTATAGTACTTATTTTTTGTGATTTGTAGAAATGGTACAGAACATAGAACGAGCAAAAGAATCTTTCAAATATTAATGCTTAATATATGTTTTAAACGATATATATAACATCTACACATCTTATTTATTTACACATATATATACACATACACATATAAACACATATATCATTGAAAACACAATTTCTGAAGAAGAAATAAAACTACCATACATAGAATCACAAATTATTACTATTTCCCCATTTATACATTGTACATACAAAGATATAATTATTACAATATCAACAATAGTAATAAGAACAACCAAGAAATAGGTATGAAGTTAATATTCTTCTCTTACATACAAATCTATTGCACTGTCACAAGTTATTTCCCTTGGTTAATATAATAGTAAATATCAATTTTGATACATAGTGATATATTTAATTTAAATGTAGCCTTAATAATTAACTGTCAGTATCATAAAGTAAATTAATTACATGTAAAACAAGGTTTGATTGATTTGTAGAAAACATAATGTAAGAAAAAAGAAAATAATATGTGGTTTAGAAAATAAACAGCAAACTCCTTGCTAAAGAGGGTTTTAACCCCTTGAAATATTGGAGGTTGATAAACTTTGTGAAATAGATAGTAATTCATTAATTGTTTCCAGAGTGCTTTCTAAAACAAGGTTTCATTTCAATAACTAGAACATTGTGTGATAAATGGCATCTACATGTATATTACATAAATAACAGAAAGCATCAGGTGCGAGATATATAACAAGCTGAAGCAGTCTTAAGCACATATTTTTTTTTCATTCTCTTTTCATTATCAAAATATTGCAAATGGAAAAAAAGAAAAAATGTGAATTTTGTCATCAATACGAAAAGAATAATGAAAACTGTACATATAATTTTATAATGTGATATTGCATTGATCTAATGATTCACAAATCACCTCTTTGTCTCTTGTTTATTCTTCTTCAGAAAATCTGAGAAAATGGTAAAGTAATAATTGGAAAAATTGGGAAATGTTTAATCATTCTTATTACAAAGAACACAATACCTACACTGTACAAAAGCTTAACAATGAAATGGTATATGTCATGTACATATTTATATATCAATGTAAATATCATGGAATGTTTGAGGTTCTAACTACAGTAGAATCCCTCCTTAAGACCACCCCTGAATTAAGACCACCCTGCTATTAAGACCATTTTTTATAAGAACGGAATTTTCTGTTCTTTATGTCAATGGTTACATGATCCAGAATTAAGACCACCTTGCTTATCCACTTTTAAGACCACTAGATTCAGTCCCAATTCTCTATTTTGTTCTTTATTTGACCCCACTATTGAGACCACAGATTTAAAGTCAACACCTACCTAGATCTTTAATTTGTTGTTATGCTGTTATTTTCTGCTTAAATGCTCTTAGGCATGACACGTTATTTCACAAGGTGTCAAAAAACTATTTGTATTGAAATAAGGTGAGAAGTAGATTTGAGAGTGGTTTAATGTTGCTCTAAGCACATTGATTTTGCCATGAACGCGAATCCTATACATCATACCCCACATCAAGAATTAATTTCTTATTTGATGAGTGTATTATGTACATCATATAATAATTAATATTGAAATCAGATCAAAAAGAATTTGATATTGAATTGCTTCTGAAATGTTTTCGTCCCACCAGATGTAACATTATAACATACTTTAATATTTGCAGGTTAAGATACATATTGTTTATTCACACAAAATGACTAAAATAGAACATGGTCGTAAAGTGTGTAAGCAATAGGAATACTCACAATTAAGACCACCCCGCAATTAAGACCACTTTGGTCCAGTCCCGATGGTGGTCTTAATTGAGGGTTTTTACTGTACAGTAAAATCTTGTAGCCACTCATTCACAATTACAGGATGATTTCTTATCAATTTTTTGCTGCACAAATCTATTTAAATTGACAATGATATTTACAAATAACAGCAAGAACTATCTTAGAGTAGTGCTACACTCCCTACTATCTTTTTCTAAAGGAAAATAAACATGAAAGAAAGAACATTGTAGTGGACGTTTTTGAAAAAAAAAGGCATTTCATATTTAACCCTTAGACACAAGGTCATGTACAGATGACAAAATCCAAATATTTGACCTTAAAGGTCAATGTCATTTATGTGTCAAGATCAACCTTCTTTGAGATCTTGTCCTAAAGATTGTTCTGTCCAGGTATGAAGACATAATAAAGTTACAGTCAGTTGTACCAAAACCAATCAAAATTTGAGTTAAGTTCAGTCTTCACTACTTGAAGGTCTAGTCTAAAAGTTGGTCTGTCCACATATGAAAAAAATCCTTTCGAAAATTTACATCCTTGTATAATGTTTCATCTGTAAGAATATCAAAACTATATCAGAATCACATGGTCTATAATATATTTACATACTACATATCTGGTATGTTACAATATTTTCTTTCAACCCAAATTGTGTATGGGTGGCTTAAGACTTTACAATATTACTATATGTAAAATATTTGACAAAAATTACTAACTATAAATTGAAGCAAATATATGAATAAATTCACTCTATCCATGTATCCCAAAATAATTCTTCCTACAGATTATGAATGCATATATAAAGAAGCAAATCTGATTCCTTCCCTTATCATCGTGTAATGTATAGCTTTATTTACATAATAAAATGATACATGCAAAAAGGCAGAAGTTTTAAAAGTCTAATTCTATTTGAAGACATAATTATTAACACTACAAGACGGCAGATTGTATATGCTTCAGTCATGTACAGGTACAGCCATACATTACGAAAAATAAGATATTGAAGTAAACAAAAAAGTCATAACATATCATTCAAATCAATTAAGCTCTACAATTTGACCTATAACAATTTTGGAAACAGAAACACAAAAATAATATATATACCAACATTAAATGTAACAAATACGGACTAGAAAATTGAAATTAGAAAAATAAAATGATTTCTTTATTATTAAAAATTATATCTTTATCAACATATGATAATGCCACAATATCAGTCATGGGAGTATTTAATATTTCTCCTATTCAGAACAGCTCTAAATATTTGCAATATAATCAATTATGTTTAACCCTTAAACTTTTTAAGTGGAAAGTAATTAATAAAATCTGAATGAAGTTTAAACCTTAACTGCTGAAATTAAAAGTAAATAGCTTTTGCCATTAGTATAGAGCCAGGCCAGCCTGCACATTACTACTATCTGACCAGACTCTCTAATGTTGGTAGCTCAATTTTCGTATATTATTATTGAAATTCCTTAAACTTTAAATGGACTATTCTAAATTCAAAGCTTGGCAAAATTCATAATGCAAGTACAGCAGGTTAAAGGTCAACTACATAGCCTATAAAATTAATAACTGAAGAAAACAATCAACAATTTAAAATAAAAGTAGGTGACTGTAAAAAATGCCATAACTTACTAAATTGTAGACTGTATTTCCATCATAAAAAGAAAATACATTTTGATGTTTTTGCATCATGGACAGGATAAATAATCTATTTAACCATTTAAAATATCAGAATATAATCTTTCATACAGAAATTGTTTAATTAAATTCATAATTGACATGGTTTTATAGTTCAACATCAAAACAATATATCAAAACCAACTACAAAATAAACTTTTAGTCAAGCATAGCAAATATTCACACCTATATCTAATATGATATTATACTACATAAGTATAACAAATGAAATGGAAAACCAAATTGCATGTAATGGCTATATAAATGTTACAGTGATAAATAAACCAGTATTCTCCAAGATCTATTGTTCAACGATTTGTGGTTATTTATTATTACTCAAACATCATCAAAGATTCCTCTTGGTGGCACCCTGGTTCCTGGCCGCTGTGGTTTGATCCTTGGTTGCTGGGCTTGAGCCTGGTAGCCTGCTGCAGAATTTGGTGATGTGTAGCCTTCTACAGGAGCATCACTATAGTCTATTGGTTCTGCCTCGTTTAGTAACTCACTCTTATCATATGTATTAGGAACCCTCGGCATCGTGTAGCTACCTATAACATCAATATAAACTCATTATTTGACAACTATCAATTTTACTTTAAATTTTTTTTCGACTGCATTGTTTTTTTTATCTTAACTGTTCCCTTTTAAAAGTAGGCAGAAATTTATTTCCAAATCTCATTCTCTTTCACCACAAAAAAAGTTTATTTTACGTTACTTTATTCTTACAGTTATTGAGGCTATCCTACCCTTGACGATAAATTAATCACATTTACGGTTGCGAAAACCTGACAGTTATTATTTATCTATTTAAAACTTATACATTTAAAATTAAATTTTTCAGTTGCTTGCTTCATTTGATAAACAAGATTAATAATTCTGTCTCAATCATGTAACAAAGTTTTGACCTTGATTAGAAGATCCAGATCTTATTTTCATATCTTCAGGTGAGTCCATCCTGGCCCCAACAGATCTATTTAAGTTACTCCCATCTCCAAACCTTGTATTCCATTCTCTACGTCTTGCCTCAGTATCAGCAACACGATCTAATCTACGCCGCTCTGTAATATAAAAACATGCTGATTGTAATTCTTGCATAAAAGTTTAATTCAACTATAATATAACCCAGGGGTGTGGAAATATGAAATTTTGCCACTTGCCCATGGACAAGTTGGCCAGAAATTTTTACTTGTCCGCAGCTCAACTGTACTTGCCCATATGAAAATACAAAACATTGGCCATGTGTTTAAACAAAAGTTAATTAGAGGTAACAGTGTCCTTTCATATAGTAAAGTGTGAACAGATTTGCTTAGTAAAGACCAGACATCATTTCTGTAGTTTAAGGAAACAATCTACAACTCTTATAAAGCAATGAATGATGTCCAAACAATTATCCTTTTGAAAAAATTTGAACCAAAACAACTTTACAATTGTTACCAAATGTGCATTTTAAAATCTACTTTAAATAAAGAGTTAGGTTCCTCCATATGACCTGCATGTATCAAGGAGCCTGCTTTCCTACAAGAGTTCTTCCATGGGTTGAAATGATTGATATGAAAAAGTGTATTTCCTCATAGTTAACCAAGAAACATAACTTAACTTACTACAATAAATGTTCCCCATTGATAAGCAACAAAAATACAGTATTTTGTTTTTCCTACTGGATCAGATTTTCACTTGTCCACGGACAAGTTCTATGGAAAAATCTACTTGTCCGCAGGCATAAAGTCCCCAGTCGGACAAGTCGGGCATGGGATTTCCACACCCCTGTAACCGAACTTTAAAACTTTCCTTTTAAAATGTACTATCTCTATCAAAAAGTAGAATGGATTTAAACGTCTTTCACTGATGCTCAGAGTAACCTGTACCTACACTTGTGACATTGGTTAGTCATTATAACCTCTAGTAGTGATAAAAAAAAATTTAAAAATCCAGCAAAACAATAAATTTCATCAACATATTATCAATTCAATTCAAATATCTTTATTCATCCACGTATCTGCTATCAATAAAATGCATATATACCTCTTTTAACTAATTCCTTGCCTTCATCAACAAGTTCCGAGGTCAGATCATCGTCTCCTATAAACTGATTAATGCCCAGGAAGTGTAGTATACGGCTACCAAGACTAAAGTAGGTGCATATACACAACAACACTATCATTATCGGGAAATATATATTAAAACCATCTGATATTATTGGTATCACATCCATATGGCCCATTATCTGAAATATCAATGAATATGTTGAATTATTTAATTTCAGTTAACAAAATATAAAATGGTATGTAGCTACAATTTAAAACAAGCAAAAATCAATTCTATTTTTAACCACACAAACTTACAAAAAAAATAATTAAAATGTCCTAAAAATTTACATCCAGGATAAACATGTGAAGAATTTCCCTTCTATCAACTAATCATCAACATAATTTAGAAATATAATCTTGTGTGTCACTATTTACAAAGAGACTTTGGGATTAATGTGGATAAAACCAATGTCCCTGTTTAATTAATGTGTACTAAAATTACACTTACTTACTGCAAAAAAAAAAAACAACAAAACAAACAAGTTTTTACCTAATTGAATAGCAAGTGTTCTTACTATAGAAATCTGTTTAAAAGGTATTTCTTTCAAGGCATGCAGTTAGTAACTTTTACCAAAAATTAAGGAAGGTAAAATATCATCATATTAGAATTTTCCTTCAAAATCATTATTTAAAAAAAACAAAACAACAGCCATAATCATATTGTACAACTTTAAAACAGTGAAACCATTATATAACCTGAAAATAAACTGTCACCTTGATTCTTATTTTTTAAGTGAAATATTTTCATTCAACAAGAAATTTTCCACCTTCACTTTGATATATCAAGTTTTTGTTACGTTAGTTCACTCATACCTATCTATAACAATTTTCTTACCAAATACCGTTTGTGAAATGTGTTTCAAAATATCATAATTATGTAAATTTATTTTTGACTTGTTAGTATTAGGAACAATCTGGTTTCCTTAGTCATGCAAAAATATTGAGACATAAACTACCGGAAGGTTTAGATGTTTGTAACCACGATATAAATTCTGAAAATGAGTTATAAAATACATGTTACAATGTTTGAATATCATTGTGAGAACAGATCCTAACTAATTTCAATCATGTTCAATCATTTATAATTTAGTCATTTCACAAGTGACCTTATAGAATTCATAACAACCCACGCTTTACAACGGTTTAAATTCATTATAAATTTTATGGATATCATGATGAAAATTTGGAAAATTATTCGGCAAACAGAACACTGTCTGGTTAGATTGCACAAGTACAGACTGGCCTGTTGCTATTACAGTGACAAAGGACATAGCAGTGTCAGTTTCTGCATTTAAGGATTAAATAAGTGGCGACACACAGACAGATGGTGGTTTATTAATATGCCGTCCGTAGGGGCCATAAAAAAGATACTTTTACTACATTTCTAATTACTACTAATTTACTACAAGCGTATCAAACAATATTAAATAACTATATGCTATTAGTCCTATAAAAAAGCACCTGCCACGTTCAATAACACAATGGCCTGCCTTAAAGCAGTGCCAATATCTATATCACTTTTTTCGTCCCTGGGCCGAAAAGTAATATAGATATAAACCTCGCATTTGAAGTAATTTGATTGTCTAATAAAGGCGGGCCTAAAAATGATATAGATTTCTGCAAGAAACTGGGAAATGGCAGCCATTTTGTTTTAACTCGGTCTATGTGTAGACGCCGACAGGTTGCATAAATGAAACAAAATATTCTCAGTTTCTAAACAATCATGTCATGATTTAGTACATGAAGTTATTTAATAAAATTGTCAATAAATAAGTGATTTGATATTGGCCCTGTTATTTGTCCTCGGCCTTCGGCCTTGGGCCAATACGACTGCCCTCGGACAAATAACAGGGCCAATCACTTATTTATTAACATATAATATACAATGGTAAGCAGATAAGTTAATATTGTTTAGCTGCAATGCTACCAAATCTGAAAATTAGTACTGAACTTGTTATATAATAAATAAATCATTAAATGTAAATATGAAGAAGATCAATACAAAATATTATTTGTGATCAACTCTTTAAGAGTTATTAAAGCATATCAAATAATCATATAAAAGCTGTGTTAATAACTATTACACCTTGGTTTTTTATTTGATAAAGTTACAACCCACTACATCTAGCTTAACCTTCAGTATATATATAAGTAATATAACACAGTATGAAGTGAAACACTTACCAAAGTATAAGCAGTTTCATGAATATTTTCAGAGTGAGTCACATGACTGTCAAGGTGGATTAATCCAAGGAAATTTAGACACATGGGTGGTGTTAGACGGCATAGCAGCCTGAAATAGACATTTGGTGTTCAGCAGGACACTTTTGGGAAAAAACTTCTGTGAATTTGAAATTCTTCCAGAAATATAGCAGTTGCTCAGTCAAAGTATTTTTTATATAATGTATGCGAAAAAAAAGACCAAATCACAAACCCTCTATCATTCCTACTGCTTGTAACATTGGAAGGTGCAATAGTTCTGTGAAAGTTTGGTTGAAATCCATCGAGAAGTATGGCAAGAGTTTCACACAGAAGACAAAATATTACATAAATCATGAAAACAAACAAAAAAAACAAACAACAAAGGGTCATTTTTCTGTCAAAAATGTTCAAATCACAAAAACCCAGACAATATGCACCAGGTCATATGACGACCTATGAGTTTTTGCTCACAGAAGAAACTGTCTAATCTTATAACCAGTATTTTCTTTCCGTAAACTTGGTTAACAAATGATAGGAGAAGGTAAGTACTTACATGCCAGTAAAGATAAGACTGTATTCGTTGGTTTGGTGATGGGGAGCAATATAATAGTAGTTGAGAATTTTTATCTGAAACACGCTGTAGTATGCACATGTACACAGATAGGCAATAGTCAAAATACTTGCCAGCTGAAAATAACAAATAATAACACATTACAGCTTTATGTTTAAATATATCTAAAATTTGAATAAATAACCAGAAAAGTAAGAACGAAATGGACATTTATATAAGTCAAATTTTACATGAATGTTTATCGCATAATATTAAAAAATTTTTTTATACAGTTGAAGCATCTTGATTTGCTTTGTTAAAACAAGCATCATAACATATTGACAGTGTATGTTTCACAATTTTGAACTAAAACAAATCTTACTGATTTAAAGAATAAAATATTTCTATACTATTTCTATACAAGATGCATAAAACAAGTAACTAAGTTTGCACTAGACAACAAACTTACCTCAATGTATACATAATCATAGTTTTCTTTGGCCAAGTTAATAAATACAGCAAAAATAGAGAGGACTGGACTTTTGATGAAGAACAGACACTCGGACCACACAACCATGAATGATACAATAGTAAGTATAACAGCGAGTATACGACATACCCACGGCTCACATAAACATCTCCAATACCACTCTGTAAGTAACAAATATCATGTATATCACAGTACAATATACCCTTCATTAACCAGTACAAAACAGTATCATAATCAAATAACTGCTAGTACACAAATATATATCAATCTTTTCACAAAAATCACAATCTATAATTTTTTTTTTGAAAATTATGTCATTTATACAGTGTTTAAGAATTCGATAAATTCTATTGAAAAATCAAGTAATCTTTTACCTATATTTGGAGTGAAAAAGCGCTGTACAATTCTGTTTCTCTGCACAGGAAAGCTATGTTTGTACCGTTTGTCAATACTCATATCATTGAGTATACGATCTTCCAGTTCAAATGATTTCTGCATCATCATGCTCCACTGAGTCTGATGTCTTTTATTAGTCTGCATTGCATATATCACATTACGGTGAAGCTTTACAAGAGCTTTCTCCGATGGCGTCTCTATACTCTTGTTATAGTCTTCATAATCTTCTGTCCGACTCACGCTATTCCTCACCGAATCTGGACACTGTCATATAGAGTTATATGTATTTATCATGTCATTACATCAAGGTAAGTACATGCCTGATAAATTGAACTGTATCAGTCATCCTCAGCTTTACCAGACACATCAATACATATTGAATAAAATGAAGAAAATGTAATATTTTTACCTCTTAATAGTTTAAAAATACTTAACAGATACACTTTGAATCAAATAGAATTTTTGAATATTAAATTATCTCTTACATTTGACTAACAAATGAACAATCTGTAAGCAAAACCTTAACACAGTAAGAACTTTCACATGCCGAAAAAATAGTGTTATAAATTTTTTTTCAGTCTGGATCCTTTAAGGTTTTTTACAAAGACTTCAATCTGTTTTAGATTTGTGTACCATTTTATGTAGGTCAGGACCAATAACCAAATTGTATGTTGTTATTTGAAACACCTTAGCATCTAAGTGTGATTTTAAAATCTGCCTCAAAAGAAAATATATAAGATTTTACCTTTTCAAGAATAGTTTCTACATGTCTTCTAAGGGAATGGTTGTAACGTATCTTCTCTGAGGCCTGTTTAACTTCCTGCAATAAAGAGTAGGTGAAACAATTAGGGATATATCTTGCATTAAAAAGCCATATAATTACATATATGAGCCGCGCCATGACAAAACCAACATAGTGCGATTGCGACCTGCATGTATCCAGACCAGCCTGCGCATCCGAGCAGACTGATCAGGATCCATGCTGTTCGCTATCAGTTTCTTTACTTGTAATAGGGTTTGTAAGTGAACAGCATGGATCCTGATCAGACTGCTCGGATGTGCAGGCTGGTCTGGATCCATGCTGGTCGCAAACGCACTTTGTTGGTTTTGTCATGGCGCAGCTCATATTTGCTTAACTTGTTAATGAATATAACAATTTAAATATTCGTGTTATCAGACAATTCTGTTAAGATTTTTTCATAACTTTAGTAAGCTATTCATTATTTACCTCCAGAACATCTTCAAGATTTTCCTCAGCTTCTGTTTTCTCGGTACTCTGTTTTGCAATTTTGAAATATGTTCTTGACAACATATAAGAGTGCTTTGCATTATTCCATACATATCTGGGAACCTCCACAAGACCATATCCCAGCAGCAATACCAACAAAAATAATCCCCAGGTGTTACTTGCTGTAACACCTATGACCTTCAACTTTTCCCTATAATGAAAGTAAATGTTTGATATTAATAACAACGGAAGGATACAACTAACAAAAGGTTAAAAACACCATTCAATTTTGGAAGGAAGCATTTTCCAAATAACCCTTTGTTGTAACCTTGACATTTGACTTTTAGACCTTATGCAGGCAACAAAATAAATGGTTGCATTGAGAGAATTTCTTTTTTTTTATCATAAATATGAATTATTTATCCATTTGATCTGTCATGATCATATGAAAAAAACAAAACAACTGTTATAAATAGGCCTGCCAAATTACTTTTTACATAAATGACACTTACCCATCAATATTTAGATCTGGTCTTGCAGCAACATAAATCAAACAAACACCAAATATCAGAAAGTAAGTTCCATAATATAAAGCATTTTCTATCACTGCAGACTTAATTTTTCCAGCTACAGTGAAGTCCCCTGCTCGAGAGTATGACTGCATCATTGGTAGAAGAAACCTGTTTAAAAGATGAACATTTGAGTTGTACTCTGAACTGGCTTAACACAATTTAAAACATTAATGTTTGTAAGACTTAAAAGCAAAAGGCAATAACATTATTTATAACTTTGAGCTCACAGAGCTTTGTCCTGTTTGAACTACTGTACTCACCAAGTTAAGAATTGAGATGTCCAGTACACTATCTTCCAGAGCGTTGGTAACACATTATCTGGCACATGACTTACTGGCATCTGACATGGTTCCTCAATCACTGCTCTACGTACCAGCAAATGACTACTTGGTTTTGGTGTGGTAGTATCATTCCTACTGCTTGTAACATTGGAAGGTGCAATAGTTGTTGTTGTTGTCACAGGTAAACTTCTTGTTCTCTCCTCTAAACATTGTTTATAAAACGTCTGACAAGATAAAAATCAAATACAAAATGTGATTTCCAATATTAAACCACCAGCATTATAGTAGTATATCAATTTTGATACTTTACAATGTATATCAAATGCTGTATCTAATACAATAAAGTAAGTTGAAACCAACCATAATCATGAATATTTTCTATACTTCACATCTATTATCTAAAATTTCTACCCTCAACTGATGTATATTTGTGATATTAAGCGCATTCATGAGAAATAATGCGGAATAAAAATATAAACAAATTACACATGTACTGTAAGCTAAAAATTTATCTTATTCAATCTCAGTTCAGTTCAAGTTTCACCTGGTAACACTTGTCTAGTATTTGTCAGTGGTACCTCTAAATAATAAGAGTCTGCCATATGGAATGGTATGTTGATTTGCAGACGACTACAATTATGTCATAGTAGGTCAAATTAGTTCAAATGATTAAAATATAAGCTCATTCATGTGCCAATTCAAGTTCGGCACAGAGTTTAGACATATCCATGGCCATTTGCTGCCTATTTTTCTTGCATCATTTCAATTTTTTAGCACAAATGTTGCAAAATCAAGTCCTTGGCAGATCTTTGTGCCAGAAATATTATATCACTGTCGGGCAGTTTGAAAGGGTTTCAATGAGTTTATGCAGGTGTGAAAAAAATCCATGAATTTAAAGATGCCATGATTTTAGAGACATTGGCACTTGTGCGAGAGACTAAGATTATTTTCTTTTGGAAAAAACTTGAGAAAATGAAATTGTTAAACTGATGAATAAATTAAACTGTTAAAACATTACATTTACATTTCTCAATATTGAAAAATGCTTATTACTTACGCTTGATACATCCAAGGGCAAGATAAAGATGATCATAAAAGAGAAGTACCAAGCAATAAATGTAAACAAGGTTACAAGAACATGCTGTTTCCGTAGATCTCCATAACGATGAAGGAGAATGGCAGCAAGAAAGCAGGTCAGCACAATCTCAATTATAAGAGGCCCAGCACTCATCCTGACAGGTGTCCTTTCACATCTAAAGAATTGATATAAATATAAAACAGTATTAGTTGACTCTATCACAGGGTTGAATTAAGGAAACCCGACAATAATAAAATATCGATTGTTTTTATTTTACAGACAGATTATCAGATTATTTTTAGTGAGATTTTGCAAGATGGTCGAACATTTCTTAAAACTATGGAACAAGATAAATTCATTGTTTTTTACATTATAAATTAGTTTAAGTAATAAATTTCAATATACATCTTAATAATTACCCCTTAATCACTTAAAATCTGTAAAATAATTGATTTTCAGCCGTTGACGTAAATCCGGAAGTAGTAACTGGTTCTCGGCTTGCCTGTCTTTTTACCGTACTATACCGTTTGTTCTCCGGAATATATTACAGGTAGAACAACACTAAATTATTCCATTGTACAATTAATAGAGACACCTTAAAATAAATGGAAATTTAAGCGTTGAAGGTATTAAAACAACTGCTGGTAAAATAGTTTTATGTTTCTTTGTTATTTTCCATAATGTCAAAACTCTTTTTCATAGACATAGTCTATTGTTCTACACCTACACCATTATTCCTCTATAAGCTGAGCATTTTTATCAATGAAATCCTACTGACAGCCTCTAATCTCGCAATGAAACCAGACCCAAATGCAAATTAAATCAACAGTACATACTCATAACCAAAGTATCAGAACAGGCTTATCATTAAATTGAATCTAAAGTCATGCTGATTCTATAAATGTCATTAGGTGAGATAACAGTACTACTAGTTTAGGAACATCTTACAGAACCAAATGCTTCTCCTGGTTCATTAGCGTGCCAAGTGTTTAGCACGCATACACGGGACCTCGATTTAAAGTCTCATCCATAGACTAATTAGTAATTTTAGTTAGCCAGCCTGGGAATCAAACCCACACTGTCAAGAATACAAGTCTCAAGCTCTAATCGATCGAGCTATATTTTTGGCTGGCTATAATAGCAAGAGGTGAAGTGTGGCTCTATATACATGTACAGTACTGGTGTATATATACTAGTGTGTGTGGTCATATGAAGAACCTAAGTCGGATCCCTTGATTGAGAGGCAAACTCTTAACCACTAAGCCTCTGCTTTCCTCATAGTTTATTGATCAATGTATTTACTACTATCTGTGCATTATAAAATTATTGTTTATACATGTATTGTGATTAAAATGATTACAGAATACCTAGAATAAAAGAAACTTGTGTCTAATTTATTAAATGTCAGTGGGCATGCATGAAGTTGTCACCAAACCTATTAAAATAGGAGCTGATTTTGTTTCAGAACATTTCATTCTGTTTAAGTTTAATATTTATGTACAAGTATTATAAGATTAAATTGACATTCTGTATACTAGATTAAATTGACATTCTGTGTTACAAATAGTTGATGAACAGGTCATAAGGTTACAGAAACAATATACATGTATTTTACTGTTTTTAATTTTTTTTATAGATATAGATTTATAAATTTGAATTTATAAACAACGTGGGAGTTCAAAGAACAATCAATTGTGTGTACAAGTTATAGCTGCGCATACTTTCATTATATTCCGTTGCTGAAACTTTGGTCAATCTGTATTTTTTCTCTCCTATACTATCACATAAAGAAGCATGGATTTGCAAATAAAACACAAAACTTTTACACTACTTACAGTTTATTTGTTCTTTTTCAAATATATAAGTAAACAATAATAGAGAAAAAAATAAATAGACGTATGGACGGAAAATCAGATCAGTCAAGTATGTAAAGGTATCATTAACAGGAACTGCAGTTTACTTTAAATAGTATTTCATGAATTCAAGTTAGTTGACAGTAAACAAAAATAATAACACCATTATGACATTAAAAAAACAGTTTAAAAAGTCACAATACAAAAATTAATTTGAACGTTTGAATGTTTACTGGTAGATAAACATCCAATTTGTGACTGTTTTCTTACATGTACATAATTTCACTTCATGATAATATATTTCAGTTTAGCATGAATTTTAAGTTAATTCTCCAAATACATGTAAAGTCTTTTTTTTATTCATTAGAATCATTTACAACTTTTATGTCACAATTACAATGTAAATCACATGTTAAGTATAACTAGGTTATTTGTTTTGTCGTAAAAGTCTACATTTTCCTGTTATCTTGTGCTGTATTTTACTGGAAAGAGTAACTAGGATTAGGGGTAGCTCCACACCAGACCCCTATAAACTTCAGCACATCTTGTAACTCTGAACTGTGAGACACCTGAAATATACAACATCACAATGATTTAAATAATTGTATACACACATTGATATCAACAACATATGTAAAATATTACACTGGAATGGAAACATTACTGTAGAAACTGTCATAACATTTGGTTAGAAATATTTAAGTTTTCTGGATTTGTTTTCATTTTATATTCTTTTTATATTTCTGTATTTGCAATATTTTGTTGACAAATGAGTTAAAACTAGAAATGTGTCCATAGGACACGGATGCCCCCACACACCACTGTTCTGTCAATCTTATGACTCTAGGTCAAATATTTTTTGGACTACATGTCCCACAAGTTGAAAACTCAAAATCAACAAAGGGCCATAATTCTGTTAAATTTGGTCGCAGCGAAAATTCCTTCCTTTACTACCATCCACACATTAAGGTTGTTAATCCCTGGAAGTTTAAGCAAAATCTGCCATCCGGTTTAAGAGAAGTTGCGTTCACAAAATTTCTACATAGTATATAGTGAAACTAGAAATGTGTCCATAGGACACGGGTGCCCCCACCGCGCCACTGTTCTCTCAATCTTTTTACTAAGTCAAGGGAAATAACTCTATAAATACTGGATAAATCCACAAGCGAAACCCCAGGTGCAAATCTAAAATATGCTGAGCAACCTGCCCATAAGGTTTAATGACTATGTCAAATCCTTCTTGAGAAACTTGCGACACAAGTTGAAAATTGCAAAAATTTTCAAAGTGAAGGGCAATAACTCTAAAAATACCTAATAAATCCAGACGAAAATACCTGGTGCACAACTGCACATGCTGATCAACATTCCTGTAAAGTTTCATGACTCTAGGTCAAATACTTTTTGAGTTATTAGCGACACAAGTTGAAAATTGCAAAATTTTACTAAGTCAAGGGCAATAACTCTGAAAATACTAAAAATATCCAGACGAAAATACCCAGGTGCACAACTACACATGCTGATCAACATTCCTGTAAAGTTTCATGACTCTAGGTCAAATATTTTTTGAGTTACATGCGACACAAATTGAAAATTGCAAAATTTTACTTAGTCAAGGGCAATAACTCTAAAAAAATACTAAAAATATCCAGGCAAAAATACCCAGGTGCACAACTACACATGCTGACCAACATTCCTGTAAAGTGTCATGACTCTAGGTAAAATACTTTTTGAGTTATGTGCGACACAAGTTGAAAATTGCAAAATTTTACTAAGTCAAGGGCAATAACTCTAAAAATACTAAATATATTCAGAGGAAAATACCCAGGTGCACAACTACACATGCTGATCAACATTCCTGTAAAGTTTCATGACTCTAGGTTAAATACTTTTTGAGTTACGTGCGACACAAAAGAGAACGGACGGACGGAAGGACGGACGGAAGGACGGACGGACGGAAGGACGGACGGACAAGGGTAAATCTAAATGCCCGCCACTATCGTGGGGGCACAAAAATCAACAAATGGCCATAATTCTGTAAAATTTGGTTGCAGCAAAAATTCCTTCCTTTACTACCATCTACACATTAAGGTTGTTAATCCCTGGAAGTTTAAGCAAAATCTGCCATCCGGTTTAAGAGAAGTTGCGTTCACAAAATTTCTACATAGTATATAGTGAAAAAAACAACAAAGGGCCATAATTCTGTAAAATTTGGTTGCAGCAAAAATTCCTTCCTTTACTACCATCTACACCTTAAGGTTGTTCATCCCTGTAAGTTTAAGCAAAATCTGCCATCCGGTTTAAGAGGAGTTGCGTTCACAAAATTTCTACATAGTACTAGGGAAAAAATCAACAAAGGGCCATAATTCTGTTAAATTTGGTCACAGCGAAAATTCCTTCCTTTACTACCATCTACACATTAAGGTTGTTCATCCCTGTAAGTTTAAGCAAAATCTGCCATCCGGTTTTAGAGGAGTTGCGTTCACAAGATTTCGGGACGTACGGACGGACGGACAAGTGCAACGCTATATGCTCCCACATTGTGGGGGCATAAAAATCCTGTATGAAGGTTCAGAATGTCAGAGTTGTAACAACCCAAGATCAGTAAAAATCTGCTCCACTCTTTACTTGGTAGTATAAAAGAGTTATTTCTAATTCAATTTCAAACATGAAATAAGGTATTAGAGCAATGCACTAATCCTTTTATAAAGATTTAACTGATTCAAAACAGAATATCCAATCATCCAGTGACATGCAACATTTTATTTTTGGACCTTTTTTCTAGGATGTTTTGCTATTTTTGCTATTTAAGATGTTTGTTTTTTTTTATATCAAAGAAAATGGAGAATATCAAACCTTTGTTGCCATCAAGTACTTGTTCCAGTCATCCTTGTTGGCCACCTTACCAGGGGCTTTAAATTCCATCTTGTTATTCAACACAGGGTAACCTGTATTACAAAACATAATAAAATTCATTGTGATTTCAGCAAAGAAGAAATTTTTGAAGATTGCAATATTAATTTTTTATCTTAAGCTTCATCAAACTGTACAGTTGCACAATGGGCCAGAACACTTTGGACAACTTTGATACAGATCATGCAAGGAACATCCTAGGCAAGTGTTACAAAATTTGGCAAAGTGGTTGGAAAGGAGATAATGTCATTTGAAACAAATGTGGCCTAGCAACAGACAGACAGATGAAAAACAATGAACAGACAATAATACTGAAAACTTGGTCATAAACACAATGTGCTCAGGTGAGCTAACAATCTAACCAGCTAAATTATATGAGATAAATGAGTTGTACTCACCAGTGATAACACAGGGTAAAGCTCTGATACCAGAGTCAGGAGCTGTCAGACTGCCCTCAAAACAACCTCTCTCATCTTTTGGTAAACTTTGTTCTATCTGCTGGTCCATTGATATAGCTAATACCCACTCTCTAATATCTTCATGTTGCTGAGACTGAAAGTTATTGACATGCAATGTAAGTCATTTCTCTTTCATGAAAGATAGACTTTTTAACCCCCTTTATGTACCTTTATAAAGCAGTATCAATTAAGATACAGTAGTTGCCACAGTAAACTTTATTACCAAACAACCCATTATATTTTTAAAGAGCAAACACATATATGACTAAATTCCAATACTGTAAAATACTGTCAATATCTTCATTTGTGAAATTAAAGAGAGTACCTTTTGAAAAACCAGAAATCCAAAAACAAGAAAATAAGATAATGTCAATAATCCTAACAAAAATGTGGCACAAACTCATTAAATTTTCTAAAAAAATAAAATCAAACAAAACATTCAAGCCAAATTATACTTGGTTAATGTACTCTTGGTGTTTCTAAAATTCAATTTTGTTCTAATTGAAATTCAACCAAACTAAAACAACCAAACTAAAACAGGGTAGGGTACTTGTCCTGCTTTATCTTTGCAAATGTCCCATGTGTCTTGTATAGGATTTCAATTTTAAATTAAGAAATTTTGATAACAATTTTGCTGCAAAGAAGTACTGACAGTTTGACTCATAAATCATTTAAAACTTTTAACTTTCACAAGTATGAGGATAAATCAAACTAGATCTTTTGGGGATGCTTAAAATTGGGAGGTTGCACTTTTTCATTATCCCTCATGTATAGAATCAATCAAACCAAGTCTGCAATTTTCATGTAATTTTATTGTTTTTAATGCTTCTGAGAGTTGAAATTTTTCCAGATATTTAAATGTTTAGTTTTTCTTAAATTTAGTAATACAAATAAGAAATCAAATAACACAGAATGCCTTATTCATGACACTAAAATTCATGGTTCTAAAAGGGACATTAAGAAATAAGTGAAATAATAATAATTACTGTAAGATGTGGTTTCTCAGGTAGTGGTATCTCAAACGGAATGTCAGTTCTCTGAAAGTCACTATGATCTATCATATCTAGACTGCCTTCTTCTATAGCCTGTAAAACATCAAGTTTATAACTGTCCTCACTTTTGTTACAATCAACAATGAAAGGATACAATGTTAATTTTAACAAACTACATTTACTAATCAGCAATGATTTATTTCTTATGATAATAAAAATGTGATGCTATCAAATTACAGAAAATTAGCTGGTGTACATCAGTATAAATAACAAAATTCAACAATTAAGGTTTTTAATTTTAAAATGGAACATAAAATAATCATTCAAAATAGGATTTTCAATATCTTTGAAAATAACCAGAATCAGTTATTATGTTCAATTAACAAACTATTACATACTACATGTATGTAACAACTCCTATGTTTATTTCTACAAACATTACATCATAACAATCTTAATACAAAATATTTCATCAATTCTTCGTTTCATGAATTGTTTTAAAATTCTAATTTACAGCACGATAGTTTTGTGATAAATATTTACCTCAGAGATATCAAGATATCTGTTCAAGAACACAAATGCCATGTTGTCCCAACCTATTGCCTAAAAAATAGATAAAAATTGCAAATCACAAATACAATTGTATCTTTTGCAAAACAAATGTCATAATTCACTTAAATCATTACTGTATTTTAGGAGAATCACAGTAACACTGGTTCCTTTTTAGCAATAAATTATTAATTAAATTATTAAAAATTTCCTATTCAAAGTCATTTCCTGTTAGCACTTTCATACAATACTCACTAGCTATTTTATTCAAAGTACTTTTCTCGATATATACACTAGTTTACAGTTCACAAAAATATACATGCACATTTATAAAGGCCGGTTCCAAACAAGTCAATTGAAAAATTTAGCATGGTATGTGTAACTATATGACACTTCATGCTGACCTTATAAGTAGCTTTATCAAGGTAAATATATAACTTACACGACACATCATGCCAGCCTCAAAGAAAGCTTTATCAGCTGGTATGACATCTGTATGTCTCAACATTGATACAGATAGCTTGGTTGCAATAGAATCCAGAGATTTATGAGCCATGGCTGATGATCTTGTAGCATAGTAATGAGCTATAACCATGAAATTCTCAAACTCTTCATGGTCAGGACCGTTGGCATCAGGGGATTTCCTCATATTCTCAGTCTAAAATACAGATTGTTAGAGAAATCAAATAAACTGTAAAGCTGCATGATTTAACTACATATACATATAAAATGCTTTAACAATGTCTCAAAAATGTCTGCTATATTCTTGAGCAAATTTTCAATAAAAGATGTAAAAATCATGCATTTGTTAGGAAAAACTTATGTAAGAGGTTACCCACCAAATCATACAGCATGTCCCTCAGATCAGCCCATGTTCTGAAAGCCTCAGGTTTGTTTAAGTCTTTCATTGATAATACATCATTGAAGATTCTTTTGTAGATGTTGAAATTCTGAAATATTATTAAATACAAATACATATTAATATTACTTTTCCCCCTATTTCATGTACTGTACTCTTCATCTAAGAATGTGTATATTTATCATGTTTGTTTAGTTTTCATTTTTAATTTTGAGCCGCAGAATAAGAATAAAAATATATACAGATCTTTTAGCTTTACTGATAGATTAAGACCATCATTATTGAAAACAAATGAAGTTTATTCAAATAATTTTAGTTTAAACATCTTTATTTAAGTTTGACTGTAAAGCAAGGTCTTGCAATATATAAATCACTTTATATTCCTCTTTATATTATGACAATAACTGTATTTAACATAGATAGCTCTACCATAATACCTGTGCATTAGCTGGAGCACCATACTTGACATACACATCCATAGCTCTCAATGTATCTCCGCCCTTGATAAGATGTGTGGCATACAGGGCAGCGTATTTATGAAGGACCTTCGGGTTTTGTTGCTCAGCTGTATCCAGGGCTTTCTGCCATTCTCCTTTCTCTATATACATGTCTATAGCTCCTACAACATCAACACCCGCCAGCTGCAATATATTCAACAGAATAATAAACCTATACTAGCTTTATTGATTATATTTCAAAACTTAATCTAAATCTTTCCAAACCTTATGACATTAGATATATATTAAGTAATTATATGATTAAATATGGTTTTTTAACAAACACTACAAACTTCATCATATTTTTTCACCATTCAATATCTATACATATAAAAAGTATATGCCAAAGTTCAGTTTTCAATAAGCATATATGCATTTGTAGCAGATATGTATGATAATATAAACTTACCACATCAGCTCTACCCTGGCTCTTTAAAGATTCCTTGTATCTGTCTTCAACATATGCCTCATACCTGTAACACAAACACATTATTATATGTAATTGAGTTCAAACATATGTGTACTGTGTATTTAGAAGACAAAAAATGTCTAAAAATGCTGACAGTTATTGATACTTATCACAATAAAGATACTTATGAAAAAGGGGGTTCACAGAATTTCCAATGCTTCAGTTCAATTGTGTAACTCAACTTTCATACCAAGTAAAGTTTTACCCAATGCACAGAAAATGTAATGCTATAATGTAATCAAGAGTTTAAAACTCAACACTTCATCAAAGCCTCTATAAAACAATGATCAATGTTAGAAACATGTATAAATAAGAATCATACTTAGGTTCAAGCTCCTTGGCCACCTTCCTAGCCTTGCCCCACTCCTCAGCTGCCATAAACATGTCAATGGCATCCTTAACTAGGTCAACACTCAGGTACAACTCTGCTGCCTAAACAAGTAAGGTTATAAATAATGACACAGTCAAAATATACAAATTTATGTTTGTCTTCTCAATCTAAGTCACATTGTTTTTAAGTCTTATTTCTAAATTGTGATTATTTGCAATTGTAATATAAAATGATTGGTATGTGAGTTCGCATTTATGGAGATTTTAGATCATACATCATCAATATTAGCCAGGTATATTACCTCATTGTATGTGGCTTATCTAAATGCTATCAATACAACAATAACTTTTTATTTTAGTAAGTCCTTAGTAAATATAACAACCTATCAAAAATATTGTAAATTATTAAAAATTCTACTTCAGAGATCCTTTATATGCACATCTAGTTTGATGTGTCAACATGTTAACGATACTTACAGCTGTAAACTTCCTTTGTTCTACCAGTCTTGGACAAACTATCTCTACAACACGGACTGCCTTCTCTTGTCCTAGGAACTTTATAGCTAAATCTGCTCCCTATATAATATTAACATTAACACTATAGTTCCTTTTTTAAAAGAAGTGGACAATGCAAACTGTTTATGAATAAAATTCCTTCATATGCTCTAATACAAATACATAAGTATTGAAGAAATACAAATGAAAAAATTACTTTGACACATTTTGTCTTTAAACATACAAGTCCAGGAACTTCAATAATATATTTTGGATATGTCTGTGTTCTAAGATACAGATTAGATATATATAAGTAAAAGGTATAATATATTATTGACATAAACCATACAAACCTTCATCCAGCATTTAGACAAGACCTCTTTATCGTTGGTAAGTTGATCTGTGACCTTGAGATAACATTCCACAGCTCTAGCATATTCCCCAGATGATTCCCAATCCCTTGCCTGTTGTAGCATTGACTCAGCACCTCTGTTTTATAAAAGTAATATATAGGAATTTAGATGATATATATTTATTTCAGATTTCAATTAGTTCTAACCAGATCTCAAAGTTTTTATATTGGCCTACATTGTTTAATTGTCAAATTATTTAAAAATGAAAACAACTTTTATGCTATAATAGAAACATATTAATGCAGGATGTACCTAAAGAGATGTAAAAAGTACTATATTTTCATGTTATACCTTGTAGATTTATCTGTCATTTCTCTATCATAATCATCTTGAAGTTGCTGTAACTTATGAGGAACATACTCCTTACATACACGCAGTGCGTCCTGCCACATACCAGAGTCCTAAAACATCAGAGATTTAAAAAATGTTAATTTGCCAAGTCAGTACATTATCCCACAAACTCATGAATGTGTTTCCCTTTAAGAAATCCAAACAAGTGACAGAAAATTGTCACAAAACCAGGTTTTCTATCAATATCACAAAACCAGGTTTTCTATCAATATTACAAACAGTATGTAAAAAGAACAAATGAAGGCCAAAAATCTGTAAAAATTGATGCAATTCCAAATCCTGTTAAGTAAGCACAAGGGTACTTGATGAAGACCAATCTGTTCAAGTTTGGTTGAAATCTATTGAAAGATATAGAAGAGTTTGCCTACAGGAGAAATTGTTTATGCTCAGATGTCTGCCCTTGAAATTCACTTTGTCTAATCTAACAACCAAAGTTTTTTCTGTTTAAAATAATACGGGTTTGAAAAATTCCTACCTTACTAACAGTATTTATAACTTACTCTGTAATATTTCACTGCCAGCTCAGGCCTCTGTGCTCTTAGCAAGTATGTCTCAGCCTTGGCATATTCTTTCTCCTCAAAGGCAAATCTTGCCTGACCAACCAGAACATCTGCAACAGAATCTGGATCACTAGCTTCAGCCACTCTCTGAGCCGAGTCCCAGTCCTGGTTGTGTACATACCTGAATTGGAATATATATATACACATCATTTTATGTATAGTTAAAATAATGTATTTCCATGCATAATGTAAAGAGACCAACTAAAGTAAGGAATAGGTAACTAATTATTTATTACTATTTACTTTTAAAAGTCAAATGAAAAACTTAGATGCTTTTAAATATCTAGAGAACCTAAATAATTACATGTTAAACTCAGTGGATGGTATTCTTACTAGTTCCTGGTAAACTAGCTCACTAAACTAGTCTTTCAAGCTTTTAAAAATATCATTTAAAAGGACCTGAAGCAGAAGTGATTTTGACTGCGATCCCATTAAAACAGGACAGTCTGTCAAAGTATCATTATGAAAATTGTGTTCAACAATAAACTGCTGTTTCATGGGTGTCTCCAATACTTACATAAGAACAGCCTCCTTTGGTTTCTCTGCCCTAACAAATTCTGCCTCGGCATCAGCAAACCTTCCTTCATCCTCCAGGTACATGGCATGCTTTAAATGAATCTCTGGGAGCTTGTTCTTCATAGCAATTCGTGAAAGCTCAAACGCAAAGTCGAATGCACTAAAACAATCAAATCATTTTGAACAAAAGTACATATTGTTCAGGCTATAAAAAGAAATGTTTCAAGACAAAAAGTTTATTCTCCAGTCAACTTTCATTATCTTGATATCCCATAACTACACATTTTGTCTGCCATTTATAGAATTTATCAAGCTATGTAAGTTTCTTGACAATAATTTGGTTATCTTTAAAAATTCAAACATCATAACATCTCACCAATTTTCTGCAGCATAATCTATTGCAGCCTCCAGTAAACCAAACTTGTTGAGAAGTTTCACAGCAGAGTCTCCACCAAGACTCTTAGCCCACAAGTAAGCTACTTGTTTAGAAGCTGTCTGTCCACCGTGGGCTTTAGCCACCTGTTATAAAATAAAATCAATTTAGTGAAAAATTCTGAAGAATCAAGTTTTAATCTAAATAGGTCATGTTAAATGTACTACATGTAATATTTTGTTTCTGCCCTCCATTACTTAAGATGTTAAAGAAGAAATTATTTGTTTGAGAAATTATTGACATTTTTCAATTTCTTTGAAGACAACTTTCATAATCATGCCAAAGTCAAAGGAGATATCATAAAACTATTAACAATCTATGGGAGCATTTGCATATTTCCAGAAGCAAATGTAACAAAAGTTATAGTAAAGTAAGGAAGTATTTTAAGAGTGTACCCTGTGTGCCTCATCCCACATATCTTGTGATCTGTACATGTTGACAGCAGCCTTCCAATCTCCAGCTTCACAATAATAATGTTCTGCTTGTCTCAGATTATTGTCAGTCTCACATTCCTGCAACAATGCAACAACGTGTAAAGGTACACAAAATCTCTTCTATAATAAACATAGTTCTAAGGATAAGTAATTGTTGATCTAAATAGAGAGGGATACAATTTACTTTGAAAATTACAAATTATCAACAGAAAAAAAATCTAACCTTCTTTGCAGAACAGGATCAGATATACTAGATACATTAAATATATAAATATCCTTTATAAATACTTATTTTCCCCCATTGAGTTTAATGTAATATTAACACTGCAACAGTCATATATGCATATGGTGAAAGTTAACTGGTGAATGAAAACTGCTCTAGATGTTCCTCAGTGTGTAATCAATAATTTCAGGCACTGAAAGGCACCTGCTTAGCTCCACTGACATTTAGATTCCTCTCTTGGGACAATTAATCCACCCTGATTCAATGCTTGTGATATACAAGTTATAGTTTACCTTAGCCAAGTGGAGATATGTATCTTGAATTAGGTCCTTATGATGCACTTTAACAAGGCGAATCATGTCATTGTACATTTTCTGCTTCTTGTACATAGAGATAGCAAGATCTGGTTCCTTCACAGCAACAAACAACCTGTAAATATTTCAACATTTTACACATTTATTTTCTATCAAATTTTCAAAATATATGGTATTTTTGAACTAATAACAATATTGTAACTACAGTAAAAACCCGTTTTGCAACCACCTTGATTTTGACACCAACCCACTAATAAGAATGATTTATTTTTTTAAGACCCATTTTTTTTTCTTCTTTATTTCAAAGGTTGCCAACCACAATATCGAGGCCACCCTGTCATTCCATAATATGACAAGTTATTTCAGTCGCGTTTCGTTAGTCAGGTACATTTGTTAACCCCTAAATACAACCACAGTCACTTTCTCACCTTGATATTTATGTGCATGTTATAAAGGGATATTCCAAGTTTCATGTAGATAACTTTATAAAATGTCTGAATACTAGGCTGGATAGAAGTTTTTGCCCAATGACAACACTACAGCAATCATAATAGCTCAACTTTTTCTTTGAAACAAAGGAGCTAAAAATGCTATTTCATTGAAAAAATAACTGAATCAATGGTGTAATATTTACTTTTCTGCCTCCTTAAATTTGCCTTGATCTTCTAGCTGCCTGGCCTGAGATATATATAGTGAGGAAACATCATCTGACTTCATGTATGTCGAGGCCATCTATATATAAAACATAGAATATTAATTATATGAAAACAAACAAACAAACATTTCACAGATAAAAATCCGAAAATGATCATTTGAAAAGTGGTTTTGGTAGCCTTATAAAAGAAAATGGCAATAGTACTATGCAAATATTACATTATTTAGGAGAGATCTTGTGGAACTTGGCAAGTGTCAGATGGTGTCAATGTTAAAATTGTCATTGTTACTTACTTTCTGACTGAACCCAAAATAAATATTATGGAATTTTATATTACATTTATTTTGCATCAAACATGGTAATAATCCTTCTAACTGGTAACTAACAACTCTTAGTATGATCTGCGTAAAAATTACAACTTAAAATCTTCTTACATGAAGACAGAGGAATAGACAAGAAGTGTATCCTACCTTATGAGCCTGTTCCCATTTACCAGCTTGGTTGTACATATCAACAACCTCTCTAGTACAGCCAGCCTCTACATACAGTTTCTCTGCAGTCTAGAAATATAAAACATTATAGAATATTCTATACAAACACTATCAAATACAAGGTAAAAATGTAAACTATGTTTAGTTTATATAAATTTATTAAGTCTGATTGTGTTGGAAGCTATTAACTTAATGAAACATTTTCAAATCCATTCCTGGAACCAACCAGTACTAAGCAATGAATGTAAACTCTCTTGCTCAAGAGAACATGGACTATGTTTATCAAGTTCGTATGCCAAGAAGAAATACATATAGTTAAAATGATCATAACAAAACACTTGCCTTCTCGTATTTACTGTGTTATATAAAATATGAAAATTTTCCCTTCTAACTGACTTGCAATATTATAGTATCACATCAATAAATAATTCATACTATTTCATGTATATTACCTGTCAGGGATGAAACAAGAGGGCCATGATGGCCCTGAAGTCGCTCACCTGTATATAGCCCGCCCCCCCGGCAGGGCCGATTTTAACCCAAGGGCTTTCATTTGAACAAACTTGGTAGACACCCATAAGAAGATGTTTCATGCTAAACATCTTAGCTCTAGCTCATTGGGTTTCTTAAAAGAAGATTTTTAAAGTTTTTACTATACACATATAGTTAATAAATGACACCCCTGGGGCGGGGCCAGTTTTGACCCCAGGGCTTTTATTTGAACAAACTTTGTAGACACTTACAAGAAGATGTTTCATACTTAATACCTAAACTCTAGCTATTTGGGTTTTTTCAAAGAAGATTTTTAAGATTTTGCTTTACACATATAAGGAAAATCAATGACCCCCAGGGCGGGGCCAATTTTTACGTTAGGGCTTTTATTTGAACATACTTGGTAGACACCCAGTAGAACATGTTTCATGCTAAATATCTTAGCTCTAGCTCTTTGAGTTCTTTAAAAGAAGATTTTTTAAGTTTTTACTATATGCATATAAGGAAAATCAATGACCCCCTGGGGCGGGGCCAATTTTGACCCCAGGGCTTTTATTTGAACAAACTTGGTAGACACTCATTAGAAGATGTTTCATGCTAAATATCTTAGCTCTAACTCTTTGGGTTCTTTAAAAGAAGATTTTTTAAGTTTTTACTATATGCATAAAGGGAAAATCAATGACCCCCTGGGGCGGGGCCAATTTTGACCCCGGGGCTTTTATTTGAACAAACTTGGTAGACACTCACTAGAAGATGTTTCATGTCAAATATCTAAGCTCTAGCTCATTGGGTTTCTTAAAAGAAGATTTTTTAAGTTTTTACTATACACATATAGATAATAAATGACACCCCTGGGGTGGGCCAGTTTTGACCCCAGGGCTTTTATTTGAACAAACTTTGTAGACACTTACTAGCAGATGTTTCATGCTTAATATCTAAACTCTAGCTATTTGGGTTTTTTCAAAGAAGATTTTTAAGTTTTTACTATATGCATATAGGGAAAATCAATGACCCCCTGGGGCGGGGCCAATTTTGACCCCAGGGCTTTTATTTGAACAAACTTGGCAGACATTCATTAGAAGATGTTTCATGCTACATATCTTAGCTCTAGCTCTTTGGGTTCTTTAAAAGAAGATTTTTTAAGTTTTTTCTTTCAGTTGCATATAGGGAAAATCAATGACCCCCTGGGGCGGGGCCAATTTTGACTCCAGGGCTTTTATTTGAACAAACTTGGTAGACATCCATTAGAACATGTTTCATGCCAAATATCTAAGCTCTAGCTCTTATGGTTTTTTAAAAGAAGATATTTTAAGTTTTTTAAGTTCTGCATGGAATTAAATTCTTTGAACAATTTTTAAAGGTGACCACCAAAGGAACATTCCTGTGAAGTTTGGATGAAATTGGCTTAGTGGTTTATGAGGAGATGTCATTTAAAGTAAAAGTTTACGGACAGACGGACGACGGAAGAAAAGCGATCACAAAAGCTCACCCTGTCACTTTGTGACAGGTGAGCTAAAAAACAAAACAATCAAAGAATAAATTTGGATATCATATTAAACAAATGAATTGTAACAAAGAAGCCCATTTATATACATGATAACTTCTTACTAAATTGTCCATTGCCGTTTTGTTTTAAAGATGTACATCATTATTTAGCATCATTTACACACAGATTACACATGTATACAATGTTGGTTATTTTTACCTCATACTCCCCAACAGAAGCATAATGATCTGCAATTTTCTTGTAGTATTTGGAGGCGAGGGAGGAATCTTGTAGCTCAAGTATCTGGACAGCCTTAGCCCATTGCCTTGAGTTGATAGCAGCATCTACAGCCTTAGATATAGCTCTGTCAACAAAATTGATTTTTATTCATTTTGCTTAAATCTCATAGTTCTCAATAAAAATAATTAAGCAATTACTTCAAATTCTTAATCGTTCAAAACAATTGTAATTGAAAAGTTATCGAAGTTTTTGTTTTCAAACTTTAAAAACCACAAAAAAATAAATCATGTGTTTTTAGTGAAATCTTAATCATGTGAAAACATCTTAATTACAAAATTTCTTTAATTTTTAAAATGATGTACCAAACCTTACCAGACCAGACTCTATACTTTTGCTGCTCAATAATTTGTATTTTGTTAATGAACTCCCTTATACTTCGAATAGACTATTCCAAATTATTAGCTGGGCAAAACCATAACACAAATTGAGCATTTTAAAGGTTTATCACAGATTTTAAGGCTGTAAAGAGTTACATACCCTGCTTCAATGAAATGATTGATGGCAGCATCAAGTTGTTTCTGTGTTACGAGATAATCTCCCCATTCTTCCTCCAGTTTCACAACATCTTGTGGGAAAGCATATCTTGCCAATTCCACAGCTGGTAGAAGACAAATCCAAATACAATTATATGAATCAGTTTAAGATATTTACATCGAAATTCTAAAATTGCCAGCAGTAATCATATTTAATAGGCCCAGTTAAAGAACCGAGTCGATAACAGTTTCAAAATAAAACATATAAGTTACTTCATTTCATTTATACTGACTTGATGTCTACAGTCTGAACTTTTACACTGACTAGATTCCAAAAGTCTAAACTTTCTAATCATCTAGATGCCTTAAGTCTAAGCTTGTACAGCAACATCATAGAAGATTAAAATTAGAGTCAGTACAAACCTCTCCTATAAGCTTTGCCCTTCTTAAAGCAGCCCATAGCCTGTGTATAATCTCTTATCTTCTCATACATATCTCCAGCCTGAAACAGTTAAAACATACACTACATTACCTTCTTACATTCTATGTTACTTTTAAACTTTTACCAAGCTTGTTAAGTACCAAACTTTTATATACATTTGTATCAATATCATAATGTGATCAGAATAATTATTTGTTTTCATTAAGATTTTTTTATCTAATTTTTTGATACATTTTCTTTAGAGAACAGGTAAATCCTTATGTAAATGTTCAGGAAGGATCATTCATTTAAAAGTA
Source organism: Ruditapes philippinarum (assembly GCF_026571515.1). Taxonomy (NCBI): domain Eukaryota; kingdom Metazoa; phylum Mollusca; class Bivalvia; order Venerida; family Veneridae; genus Ruditapes; species Ruditapes philippinarum. The sequence continues at coordinate 128,146 of NW_026860994.1, forward strand.
AATGTATAAATCATCTTTACCCGTTCATAAAGTTCTCCCTTGATCAAAGCTGAAGCTATCCTGCTAATAAGATCTGTGTTAGACATCAGTTCCTGAAATACAACAGTATCATGTTATTACATCTTAAATAATCATGCACATGGACAGAGAATTTCCAATAACCATTCAATATTTAGTATCAATCATCTAAAGCAAAGACTAACAACTATCAAAATTGTTGGATTTATAAATATCATTCTCATGGAATACAGTGAGTGTTTTTATTTTTTATTTTCATGACAGAAAAAGATTCAAATGAGTTGGGGGAAGCATTAACATTTCAAATAGAATTAAAGCCTTGTAAATTTTCTAATAATGAATGTTGAATAAAAAGGAATATTGTTAAGAATGTGATATATACATCTCTGCTTGTTGCCAGCCTGGCTGCTCTTGCTGGTAATCCAGCTTTCATGTACAGGTTGATGGCTGCTAAATAATCTCCCTCTCTCTCCTTAACCTATAATAAACAAACAAAGTAACTTTAGATCATATTATCTCCATACATGTATAATATAATTCAATTTAATAAAACAGTTACATAAAAACTTTAGTTAATGTTTAAACTCATTTTGTATTGTCAAAATATTTCCTTTTTCATTTCTTATTTTGTCTGTAACACTGCTCTTTCCTCAATACTTTGGTCAATTTATTCCTTTTCTTTCCTCTGTCAAAACTGTCTCTTTCTAAAACTAATTTCAACATTCCTTTTACTATTTATCTATGAGTGAATATTTTCCTTATTTGTTTTCCTTATTATGCTTGTATTTTACCTATAACATTTTACTTTATGTTGTTCACTGGCATTTATATATACATATATTATAAATTTGAACATAAAAATATAATGCAAATGATAAGAGAATGTTTACCTCTCCAGCAGTCTCTTCTTGTCCAGTCTCCATCAACCATTGATAATAGTTCCTTCTTAATGTCTCTAACTCAGGATGACTCTATAATAAAACATATTTACATGTAATGCAGTTCTATTTCTTATTTTTTCTGTTAAGAGTTGGCAGCATATTAATTTAAGTGCCACTATAAAAACTATAGAGCAGATACAAAATACTCAAAGAAATAGTTAAAGAAACTTAAAGAATATCATCAGCATAAAGTACTTTTCTTATCCAATACATACTACTGAAAACATACAAAAAAAGTTAATGCTTAAATTTTTTAGTATTGCTGGGGGAAATTATTTTTTATATCAAAATGTTTCATTTTCAATTCATATCTTTGTATTAGAATACTTATTTTCAATTAATACTCAATTGACAATTTAAATGCTGTATTACCTTAGCCTCAGCCACTTCAATAGCTTCATCCCACATGTGCATTTCCTGGTACATCTCCATAGCCTCATCTACATGATTCTAATACAAAAAAAAATAACAAAGAGGCAATGTTAATCTATTATCAATCTATTGGATATAACCATATTAATATGGACTTGTGACATACATAATAATAAGTAGCAAATATTCAAAGTTTGAACTAAATCCTTAAAGTAAAATAGAAGATAGAGTTCTTAAGTATTTTCAATAACTAAGGAGATGATAAATCTCTGTACAGTTTTTATTGTCCAGCTCAAAATTATTGCAATGAAAGTAAATGATTTTTTAAACATCTGTTTAAGTGAGTCACTCTGATTATATAGTGCTTTTACACAAAGAAGTTGTACAATACCAAGTATCTTATAAAAATGTTGGACATTTTGACAATTATCCACATGAATTCTGAACAACATTAATGTCATGATATACATGTGGTTTCTGTACACAAACATTACATCATAAATATAATGATAAAAATTTTAACCTGCTCTAAGTATATACTCTCAGCTTCCTTGAATCTTTTCTCCATGATGGCCATTCTAGCACGGACACGGTAGTTATTAAACCCATCACCTCCAGTGTTCTTTGCCACTTCTTCAGCAATACGGAATGTCTCCTTCATAAATCTCGCCTTTGCTACATCACCCAAAGCAGCGTAACATCTGAAAATCATATATACATTATTTTTTTTGGCAACATGTACATAGGACTTTGTCTGGTGGTCAGCCAAGCAACAAAGTTACAGAATATAAGTTCATTAAGAAATAACTTTATAATGTTAAACTGAATCAGTTTAATTCAAATAAATCCTTTGTATTTTTAAAAAAACAACAACAACAAAAAACAAACAAAACAAACAAAACTTTTTTTACCAAGTTATGATATATTGCATGTAACTACCAAATAACAGCAGCAACAAATCAATCTTGAACATGTAATATATAATACCTTTCAGCAATATGAAGTTGCCTATCCTCCATTGCTAATTTACTCAAAGTTTTCCACATGGCTTCAGTCTCTGCTGACATCTCCAGAGTTTCCAGGAAAGCTACAGCCCTGTATAAATATATATATCAAAATTTGATCGAAACGGATCATAATGTTTAAAGATTCTGTAACATTTTATTATCTTTCTACTTTCATTGTGCAGTTATTTCAATGATCATAAACACTTAAATACTTAAGACTGATTGCTGTTGATATCTTTAATCATATTTCCTTTTCTAAATTAGAGACGATTCCTGCCATCACTAATATACTAAACATATCTATTTAAGAAATAATATATCCCAAACTGTGATTTTATTGCTCAATAACATCACTGTTTGGAGTTGGGATGCGGGGAATTATATCACGAGGGCGTAGCCCGAGTGATATAATGATGCGCATCCGAACGACAAACAGTGATGTTATCAAGCAATAAAATCACAGATTTGGATATATTATTTTGATTCTAACACGACATCAACAAATAAATGCTACCGTACATTATAATTAGCTTAATTGCGCCTGATTTGTTTCCGTACTTATTGTCAGCGCGTCACATTTTTTGTGGTTACGTCACGTGTATAATGATTACGTCACATGTCTAAATATAGAACGTCAAAACAGTGATTTTATAGCATACTAACACACACTTTCGGTTCTTCTATGTTCAATAGGGAAAAATGCGGGTCGTGTTAGAATGACTAGTAAATATCAAACTCCTGTTTATATAAATTGGACTGTGTAACAAATTACCTTATTTACTGTGGACTGTGTAACAAACTATTTTATGTACTATAACTATTTCAACAGTGACAAAAACCTACCGTTCTAAATCTCCATCATCAATGGCTGTGCCAAACTCAATGAGTCCTTCATCTAGAGTATATGATATGGTAGTAACACCTTCATTTACAATTACCTCAGTCTTACCATCTGTTCTCTCTAAATCCACAATCTCTCCCTGTAATTATATTTTTAAGAATGTTTCATATAAAACCCAGTCACTAATATTGTATAATGGATATGTTGAGCTTTGAAATTTAACTTTAATCATGAACTATCTGAGATTTGTATCACAAAAGAGAGCATCTTATAAAACTAGAGCTTAGGTCTCACTGCTTAGATGATAAGGTAAGCCTGGCTCTCCAATCATGGTATAGGTATGTTTTTTGTCTTTGTAGCACTCAAAAGTACAAAACACTTTGAAATGAAACTTATTTGGTTTATACAAAAGTTATTTTAAATTTGATTGTGTATGAAGCTGAAGGCTTATAGACGCACTCTCTAATCCGTTCCTGGAACCAACTAGTACTGAGCAATGAGTTTCTTGCTTAAGCAAACAACGACTTGAACCCATGCAGAAAGCAATCCTTAGATTACTTATCTTGCGTGTTACCCTGAATTCTGACTGTATTTCAACAAAACATATCAAGCAGTACAAAATATAATATTCTATATGTCACAAGCTCATGATCAGTGTATGAGTAAGAAACAAGCTGTAATACCTTTAAAGGGAACATGGTCACTCTCTCTGGAGCATCTATATTGTACCAGACACACAGATTTCCTCTATTCTGAGCCACGACGACATCACTGCCTGGTACCCACTGTACATAGGAGCAGTAACTGAGTACTGTAGACCTTTGCTGTGTCTCAACATCATACAAGTTCAACTGTGTAACATAAAACATATGTCATATGCATGTCAACAGATGTTATATGTCAGAAATCTTACATAAGATAGATTTTCCCAAAATTATTAAAGACAAATATTACTTGCTTGTACATCTATAACATTAATATAACTTTTATAGGATAGAAATAACTTTTATAGGATAGAAATAACCTGTAATCCTTACCTATATCTTATCTATATGATTTTCACGTTATTCCTAAGCGTTTATCACTATTACAAAGTTAATGACAAATTATGAAACTAAAATGTTTTATTTATTTTTCTATCTTATAAAATCTTTACCCTCAGTCTCTTGTCCCGGAACAAAAGTTTTCTTCCAGTTTCATTTAACTGAAAATAAAAAGGTGTTTTTGTTAGGTATGATTAGTTTTTCCCCACTGCACAATGATTAAATTTTACAAGTACAAATATTTTTGTGATGACAAAAGAAAAAGCATGTAATTTTCTAGTTGCAAGATATTTTATCGCTTAACCCCATTTGTTATAGTATAGTAATTGAGAAAATTCAGTCTTTGCTAATATTTCTTCCATACATCTAACAATCACTCATTGACCTATACTAGGTTGGTGTGCCATAAAACCAAACAAACAAATAACCATTGACAAATCAAATGTTTATTAAGTGTCCTATTACTACCTCTGTAATGTTAAAGTTTTAACAATATAGATATTACAATAATGCCTTACTTCAGTGTACAAGATGTCTTACCTCTAACCAGTCAATTTTAAATTCATGATTGATCTGCCCAACGTTGATCCCACTTAGTAAATCCACTGAAAATTATTAGTATTTTTATCATTTATACAATTTTGTTTAATTCTATGAAATATTGTAACATTATTATGATATATTATTTATTCAATAAATACTCTACATTTGTTTTATATTTTATATAATGAAATATATAGCTAATTTATAGCCATTTTTTCTGAACGAAAGTAAATCAGAACTTACAATTACTTAATTATCATTATCACAAGGCATATGAAGAACTTCCAGAGTACCAAAGAAAGCTAAAAAGAAGCTATTGAAAATAAGCCAGTCAAAACATGTATTTAAATTAATGGTAAAACAAAAGTTGACTTACTGATAGCAATGGTTTTCAAGTCCATGAGATAGGCAATTTTCTTGTTCTTCTCATTGCCTCTTTGTTTCCTCTCATTCAGTCTAACACTGATCAGATGTGGGTTCATAAACTCCGTTCTCACACAGCCCAATATCTCGTTCTCTCCATATTCTACCAATGTCAGCTCTCCAGCATTGAATATCATACATACCTATATAACAGATATGTAGTGAATACATGTATATCAGTAGTGTACTCATTTCTTGATGAAACACATTTCTTTTCATAAATTACATATATACCTATAAAGTTATAGAGGATTGATATATGCATATATCTCAGAAAACACTAAAACATAATATAGCTAAAATTCAAAACAGTCACAAATACACAACAGTTAACTATGTCATATTGTTAATCAAACCTGCATGATACATTTCATTCCAGGTTTTACCTGGACAACAGTAAAAGTACAAATTAATGACTAAAACTAAAATATTTGAATTCTACTTACACTTTCATTGTCAAAGTAGTATTTTTCATTTCCACCAGAACCTTGCCATGGTACCTGTCAAGTAAGGAAATGTATGTTAACTGATAATAAATCTTTAAAATCAGTCTCTATCAAATAATATATATTTGATTTTTATAGATAAAGTTTTATAGATTTTTTTTTTACATAAGTCTTTAACAAAGTTCTGAACATAACATAATTTTATGAACGCGTTTACAAATGCATGTCTTTGAAATGTTACACAGTAAGATTTTAATGAAAAGTATAAAGAATCTTTTTACACAAGCCGATGCTCTTACTATTTCTCAAACATTTCCTTACCTCACTAAGTTTATTTGACTGCAGATCACCAAGTAGCAGTGTATTAGAGGTATGTGAGACGAGGTAACGATCTTTACCCATAATCCTCACTTCATCAATCTCGTAACCGTAGTGAGATTTGAGAACGACCCGTGTATTATTGGACATGTTCTTCACGATAACTTGGTTAGGACCAACGTGTGTCATCTCGAACTTGTTCTTGTAGATTGTTCTCTTGAGACAGCAATCAAATAACTCAACCCCACCACATAGAGTTCCCTAAATAATAAATAGAACAATAAACTATCATAAATGCCAAAATTAATAAATATGCTTTCACTTAAAAATTTAGAAGAAAAGAAAAATTAAAAAAATAAAGTACAGGAACATGATGTACTTAATTTCACATATCTCAGGGTTTTTTTCTCAGGATTTTGGGAACATGACCCATACCCATGACATTGGGAATTTCAGCAATGTTTTGTTAACAATTGGGGAAAAATCCATGACTGAAAATTTGCAGTGATTAAATAGAATGCAAAGGCACTATGATCACAGTGCAGAAGCCCTTATTTTCAAAGATTTTTTATTCAATATTTTCATTTTGTTACTTTCAATAAGGAATTTTCTCCTGTGGATTGGGAAAAAAATACACTATTTTCAATTGGGAATATGACCGAATATCGACTATAAAATAAGCCCCAAAAAATCCCTGTATTTAAATTACAATGGATTAGAGCAATAACATTCCAGAAGGAAATTTATTTGAAAATATCATAGAAACTTGATGTACTTACTGCAGTGACTCTAGCTCCATCTTTTTTCCAGGCCAGTGCTGTAATTGTGTACAAGTTCCTGATATCCTTACACTTTGGTTCATCCCACATCTGACGCCTTGGACTCCAGTTTAGTACTCGCAATCTTGAAAATAAATTTAACACATATGTAAACATTTTTGCATTCTGAACGTAATGGCTTATAAAGAAAATCTGGCATAAAATTATATTCCGAAATTTCTAATAAAATATGTGTTACTGATCACAAGTATTGAGAGAAAATGAGAAAATTAATATTTGTCCATAAAAACATCACTCAGGCTTCAAATTCTTTTATAAATCCACAAGTAAAATATTTACAACCAACAGTGTTGTCTTTCGTTAAACATTTTTAGAACAACATCTAAATCAGACCATTATAAGATTTATTTTTATATTAAAAGTCATTTGAATCATATTAGAGTAATGAATATAAGGTTCTTAAAGAGAAACATAATAGACAAAGTATAACTTTACATACCTATCATAACTGCCTACAACAATAGACTGTCCACTAGGGCTACAAACAGCTACAGTAAATTCATGTTCATCATCATCTCTACTGTAATCAAAATGTTGAAAGCTACGTCCTTCACGTCCATAGGCAATAATACGTTTATCACATCCAGCTGCTACTATTGCATTCTGGGAGTAGGCGAGAGCGTATGGTGGGCAGGGATGAGTACTTATTTTACCCTACAATATATATACAGTCAAGTATTTCTACTGTTTATAACATATCATTCAAAATAAAAGCAATAAAATATTATTTTCATGCATGTAAAAAGTTGATATAAATGAATAGTTGATACAGACAAACTGGTCAATAGAGAGTGGTTTTCAAACAGAAAAAGAAGTTAACAAGTGAACTGCCAAAAAAAAAAAAAATTTCATTAAAAATTGATCGCATGGGCAACTTAAAATCCAAACTTACATTCCTATATGAAAGGTTTTATGTAATTGCAAAATCAAAACTCAATTAATGCATAAATGGCTCTATTCTATATTGACTATCAAAGTAATAAAAGGTAATAAAAGCAGCACTTAGTAATGCTTATCATTAATCAAACACTTCTTCAACATAACAACATTAGAACATAAGAAATGTACAAATATGACCAAGTGCACACTGTTTTCTCTGTTATTTGTTACCATAGAAACAAATATAATACCTGTTGATCCCCAGTTCCCTCATCATCAAAAAAGAATCGAACAATAGAACCATCAGCATGGCCAGATAGAAATCCTTTCCCTGTTGGACTGTAATGAAAAATAAATTAATACAATATTTTCTCAACATTTTGTTTATTTTATCAATAAAACACTTATTACATTACTAACATTAGATTTAGTAAAATAAGCATGATTTTCACTACAAGAACATTTTTGTACAACTTTGTTTTACATACATGTATCTATCTTGTCAAAAAAGTAAATTGCATAAGTGGTATAAGAGTAATCCGGACAAACTTTTAAAAAAATCATTATAGGGCAATAACTTTGACAAAAAATTATTGAACCTGAAAATGTTGACGATATACACAACTAGATTAGGTACTGATCATTCATGTAATGTTTGGATGGATTTGCATCAGTAGTTTTTGAGGGGTAGTCTGGACAAATTTTGTGACAGTCGGACAAAAGGATGACAGAGAAGTGATCCCTGTATGTCACCACTACTCTGTATAGGTGACACAAAAATGGCCAAGCAAGATGAAGCATGTTACATTTAACCAATAAAGAAATACCCTAAATTCAATTAACTTATAAATAGTAACTTACTTGGCAGCCAGTGAAACAACATAGGAATCTGTTCCATATATTGTTGAAGACTTGTTTGTCTTGACATTAGCAGCTCGTACCTGACAATACAAAATAAAATGTATATAAACAAGGAAAATATTCTTGTTACCTTAAATATATTAATATAAACCAGAATACGAAGAAGGCTGGTAGATAATTAATTTTTGTACAGAAACTTAATGCTGAAGTCATATGTATAATATAAACATGACCTTCATAGGTTTTAACGCAAGTTCAATGATATGAAAGATAAACAACTTTTGTCACTTTGTCATCACTCCTGCTACCCAACCACATTCCCAAATATCAAACCTATCCCAAATATCAAACCCTTCCCAAATATCAAATATTATTCAAGTAGAGTGATACATCATGCAAAAGTTCAACTGTCCTTATTACATGTACTTTTTAAAAGCTAGAAGACATATAAACAAGGAGTCAGATTCCTGACCTTTGTGCAACATGTATACTAATATATGCTGTGTATGATTTTTTAATGTTCCTAAACTTATATGTACTGGTAGGTAATATAATGTATAATGAAATTCAAACTTTAAACGAACCTTTCCGTCTGCAAGTCCAAACACTATTGGTTGATCTGGTGGCCAGATAAGACAAGTTACAGCACTCTGCTGGATAAACTTGTTACATATCACCTTTTTCTCTCCCCTGAAGAACACAAATTAAATATTACTACTAAAAGAACAAATGAATGTGAAGTTTTATTTAATATAACACTGCAATTTACCATATATAATTAAACTATAATTATTTAAGGGACCAAAGGAACTGAAATCAATTAATTTTGTTGAAATGGAGTGGGACTGGTGTATTGTTATGATTTTTAAATACACAAATTAAATAACATTTACTGATTCTTTAACAACCTACCAGTCTTCCCCTATCTTGTACACATATACAATATTATCTGTCTGTCCTATAGCAAGTTTAGTAGAGCAACCAGAAAATGCTATTCCTTTCACTGTGTAGCTTCTCTTTCCATACTAGAAATATCACAACAATATCAAAATTTAATTTCAGAGCTTATTTTAACACTTAAGTTTCAATCAAATTAGGTCTACATTTTGAATGAGTGATTTTGTAATTACTGTACAATGTGCATATGACATCTTAAGAAACTGTTGTACCAACTTTGATTTTGACTTGTTAATATACGATGTATTAATCATCTAAAAACATTTATTGCAGCTTCATCCCATCTAGAGTCAAATGATGTTAAACATTTAAAAGCAAGTTAGTATTTAGATTATGAAACTAAAAATCTTAAAAAGATTTGATGAATCAGTACTGTATCTTTCCTCCCATTTCTTGTTAAATTTTGACTTAAACACAATTCTAACTTCAAAAGTTTATCAATCATTTCATTATTTTTAAATATTAATATAAAGTTTAATAAACTTATAAACCCACCATTTATCAATTTATATCATAACTTTACAGATAGTCACATAACAGTAGCAACATTCTATATTAATATATATTTATAATTATATGAACATGCTTATTTATTTTTATATGTTTTACTATATTATAATATCTTAAATTTTTGAGTACATGCAGTCAATGAATTTAAGATTTTGAATTTACTAGCCTGAATTCCAGTTTTGAATTTATTCTACTAAATATTACTAAATTTTCTTCAAATTTTCACTGGCCCGAACTAATTTTCACTGGCCATGGACCACCGGGCCAGTGCTAAATTCGATGACTGTACATGTGACCCTACCTTCGCATCAGCTGGCTTAAGAGAGAATTTATCTCTTTTTTCACCTTGTTCATCAAACAGCAGAATTACTCTATCAGAAGTACAGACAGCAAACTTCATATTGTTTGCTGACCATGCCATGGCACAAATCTTTGCTGCCCCATCCTATAACAAAACATAAGCAATATACAGTTTGTGATTTTTCACCTTACATAATAGATGCCTATAAAAGGTCTCTTCCCAATGGAAATTATCCTTAAAATCATGCAGTTCTCCCAAAAAATCTAAACTTACACCAGCTTCTTTACTTCCCAAACTAGCAATTTCTTCCCAAAACAAGAGGCTATTTTAAGGCCTCTTCCCAATTAAGTGAGAAAATCCACTGACAGTCTTAAAACAGGGCATTTTCACCCTTTCACCATGAGCCAAAAGTAAGGCCTCATTCCAAATCCAATATAGCCAAAAAAATTAAACTGTTTCAACTTCTTTAAAATACAAATGTATAAAGTAAAACACTATGAACTTTTTAGTAATAATCTAATATGAGGTTACTAAATAAATTATTGCGTACAACTCTAAATTCTACTAAATGAATACACAGCTGTTAAATCTATATTATTGCACGAGGATGAGCCACAATCTAAGTCTGATATAGGTTTTGCAGTTGTGTACTCGTCCAATAGATTAAGTATTTTTTTATTTAAGCAGTACCATTATTAACAAGACAAATAACACAAATGCCTGTGGTCAAGAGATGCGAAGTTGAAAAATAGTTAAGGTAGATACACAAGTGAGGCTTTTTTTCTTCTTTTTGGGGAAAACACAAGAAGGCAAAAATTTTGGGAAATCTGTGTCATTAAAATTTTCATTTTGGGATAAAAAGTTAACATGAAATTTTACAAAGTTGGGAAAATAATTGCCAGCATTCAAGATGTTTAAATTCTTTAAATAAAGCTAAATAAATCTTATTTGTGCTGTTCAGCTTCCGGATAGCTATTATCTGACATCAAATACAAAAATCGGTCATTTTTTCAAATCGCTGACCTCAGATTGGGAAAAAAGAACAAAATTTAGATTGGAAATGTGATCTATATTTGGTCCCTCCAAGTGTTCAAAACCAAGACAACAACAATTACATATGTAAAATGAATTACCATGTTAAATAGCAGGTTTTGACATAATAAGTATTTAAGAATGCCCTTTAGATCTTTAATATCCTGGGACAACCAATATTCAATCAGTTAAGCTGTTTTTAGCCAATAATAAATGGAAGGGGAAATTATACTTTAAATTTATTTTAGCTATTAATGCATCTATTAACACTTATTCATTTTCAGGTTGGTAAATTTTCAACAAGTCTTGATCTTTCATAGAAATTCAATAAAAACAATATGACCCACTCGGGTTACTCCCAGGAATATTTTAACCTAAATTCAAACAGCAGGGTGATCACCATGGAAAATTTGTTAAAGATAAATCAGGGCCACTAAAAATTGTAGAAAATTTCACAATAGTCTATTCAACGATTTTCAACAGTTTTTTCAAGATTTTAAAAAACTTACACTAAATGTTATAATATATGTACAGCACACTGCATTGGTATGACTACTGTTAATGTGTATAAAAAGGCAGTTAAAGGTGTCACTTCTTAGTACGCTATTTGGGGTGCAAAATGATAAATGCATCCAATCTTGACAGCCATTTAACCTTCCCCACTTTATAATATTAGCAAATATGGAAACTTGTCTAGGTCTGCCAGCTGGTATCGCTTACAAAACAATTATTCTACAATCATCACATGAAAAAATTTGATAACAATATAAGATTTTATTAATAAGCAGGGTTCCCTCTGGGTCAAAATTAGTTTGCGCCACCAAATTCGCCAATCAGAAAAAGTTGGAGCCAATGGCTCCAAAGTTGGAGCCAATATGGAGCCAGTAATTCTGCAAGGGAGACATGCCTATCTTTAGCAGTTATATATCATTAAAATTAAAAACACATATTTATAATGTTACATTTTATTACAGCTGCACATGTTTATTATCTAAAATATAGACATAGTATTATGTGGTTTTCAAATTCCATTTGAATAAATACAATTGTGACATTATAAATGTAATCAAAAACATCATTTTAAGTTATAAGTGAGGTTTGGAGGTCCTGTTTTCCACAGTTTTGCCTATAACAGTTCTTATCACTTATTCATTCTCACTGACTGGACTGAGCCATGATCTTTCCAGCTTCTTCCTGACATTCTGGTGATCTACAGATACAAAATTAAAAAAAAAAAAAAAACATTACTGTAAATTGACTTCATCTAAAAATCAATAAGAACAAAAATGAAATAGATACTAAGTACTTTTTAACAATGAAGAATATTGTTTATTTTAATAGGTTTTGCATGTGATTAGGCATTTCAGCATTTTACATTCAGATAAGAAAATATTAACGCTGCAGTAAACGGTGGCTTTAGAATAATCATTGTGAAATCATTCTTTTAATTGTCATCCGATTTTATATTTCAAACTGTAATTATTTAAATCAGTTGACGAGCCAACTTACCTAAAGTTTAATGTTTGTCAACATCATTGACGATCTTTCATTTCTCTGATTCGCTACTAACACCATTTGACCACGTGTGTAATTATCAGTGCTCCAAGTCAGAGGATTAAAGACGTAAATTGTTCCAATTAACACATTGACACTTTTACCGAAGTGTCACACAATTGATGACATAATTGATTATACAGTTTGATAAACAAACTAATCGCGCATGACCTTTCACATTAGGGCCGCTTATGTAATTGACGCGGCCGCTTATGCTATTTAAGTGTACTAGTTGTCGGATGCTTTTATCTTACGTTGGCGCCAGTAAAATTCGCCAATTGAAGATTTTATGCGCCAGAATTAATATTTTGTCGCATTTGGCGCCATTGGCGAACCCTGAATAAGGACCCCCATGTAAAGTCTGATGAATATTTAGTGGTACATCATATAAATAAATGTTTTAAATACACCTAGGACTGAGGTAAATGGTAAAACTCTTTAGCCAATACTTTATAAAAAAAATTAACTTGCTTAGAAAAATTTTTACCACTATTTTAAACAAGTGACTATTTTGATATAGTGAAAGTTGGACAATTTATATTGTGTCACTTAAAACAAACAGTTTCTTATTGTTTTTCTGAAAACATCTGACAATTAATCAAGTGTGGCATTTCTGCAAGTTTTGAAGTTAATACAACATGTGACTTTATGCAATTTAGTCAGGCATGACATCAGTGCCACAGAATTAAGAATGTGTTTGAATTTAGGTTGTGACTGAAAATTGGTTGTTTCGGGATAGATCTACAGAGCTCCAGATAATTTTTTTGGCCAAGGGGTTTTTACCCCTCAAAATTTAGAGTGAGGGGTAAAATGCAAATTCTGAAAAACTTAAGGGGTAAAAATCTGTCAAAAAAGCATTTTGCATTTTTTATAAACAAATTAAACTTATTGTTGTGTTTGTTTGTTTGTTTATTTTCTTTTTTTAGAAAAACCTTTACAATTACAAACATAAACAAGATTTTTTTTATCTTTCCTTAAATAAATTATTTGTCTGAGAGAAAATTGTCCGTAACTGTAGACTGGGTACGAAAATATTGAGTACAAAACTGCAGGTGAATAACATGTTATTTTGTTCCAACAACTAAAGTTAAAGAAATTAAAATATATTTTTGGTTATATTGAGTATAATAGATGCCTAAACTAACTTAATACTTTGTTAACTCCTACGATGATTATCTGGCACAAATTTCATCAATAATTTCACAGGTTGATAGATCTACGGGAGTTACCTCCCTTATGTATTTCCTGCTACTTTCGTTTTTAACATGCGTTGTTGACAACAGAATTTTTAGTTTTCAATGCAATTAAATGGAAATATATTGTATTTTATGCTCAAAACATTTTCTTTCTACATATCAAATGTTTACACTTCTATTCTTTTACGCATAAATTTTGACATACGAGCGTATTTTCATTTTGTTGTGCGTAACTGTGACGCACGAATTTTGAAAGTGATGCGTATTTTAGATTTTTTATGCGTATTTTACGCTTATTCGCACGCTATCTGGAGCTCTGGATCTATTTGTTTAGAGTGAATCTCTTTAAATTGGTAAAATTGCCATTTATAAATCTGGCATTCTGCTCATGTCAAATATTTAAATTGGAATAAAACTTATATATTCTTATAAAACGACACTGACTAGCAACTGTTATGAGTGTGTCAAAGAATGAAAACTGACCTAAATATGAGTTTAGAGATAGTTTAACAATGTTTAATACCCATACTGTAACTGAAATCTCAGGAATGTCAGGTTCTGTAACACAATTTAACATATTAATCTTATTAAATTTGAATTTGGTCGGTTAATTACAAGAAGTAATTGTTAATCTTACCTGTGGGGGCAGCATAGTACGCATATGTTTGAGTTGCATACTCATTTTGCACGGTTTATGTGCAAATCCACCTAAATTTCAGATTTTCTGCTGTTCACTTTTTGGAATGTTTAGAATATCTCCGTTACAGTTAGATTCGAATTTAAAGTTTATACTTTTTCCCCGCATAAATATAAAAAAATGTAAAATATCATTTAGAGTAATATATTTTTAAATAAAATCATGAAGAAAAAATAGCTTGTATTTAATTTTTTTGGTAAAATAAAAATTCGAATATTCTGATGTTATTGTTGCTAAGTGATTGTTTACTCGTCGCACCTGTTCCTAAACGAAAGTGAAAGTAGAAAAATCTGTTCAAATAGTATCGGAGAACGGTTGGCACCAGAGCTTCATTGTCTTTTTCTTACAATCATTAAAACACTAAAAGTCATTCTACTTTGTTTTGTTTTTTTTCATCCAAACTATGAAATAACGTTTAGATGATTGTCAATACCTGCATGTATTATAATTTATAGAAAGGGACTACGAGCAAGCGAAGCTTTTGATGAATTTATTATTAAGATAAGATAAGATAATCTTTCTTTATAGTCGGTTTCATAAAAACATATAAACATTAGCTATATAAGCTATTTTCCGACATAACTGACTATCTTTTAACAATACAAACAAACAATATCTGTATAAAAGAAAATATAGAAGATCAATGTACATTTATGAAAGACTCTGTAAAACAAATAAGATTTATCAGCACATATAAATATGGGTAAGATAGCATTGAATGATTAAAAGCAAATATAACACTACATTCAAACATCACATAAAATTACATCATACAAGAAATCTATTTATGTACACAACCCTAAAATCAGAAATAGATTTTTTTTTAAATTTAAATTTTTAAAATAAATTTAAAAAAATGATTCAATTTTATTTTATTTTAATATAGTTGACCTAATGTCCAGCATCTGATAAATACTCAATCATGAAAATATGGTTGTAACTAAACGGTGCATAGAAAAACCGGAAAGCACCGGATAGCACCGAAATACCGGAAAGCACTCAAATTTCTAATAAAAACATATGAAAGCTTTATTTTATCGGTTTGAAAGTGTTACCAATCGATTTATTAGACCAAAATCTGGCAGACAAGTCATTTTCATAAATATATATTGATATTTATTACGAGTATTTAGGAAAATAGATATATCGATTGCTTTCCGGTCCTGCTAAGATACATGTACATTACCGAATAGCAATATTGTTTATCAAAGTAATACATGAAAACTTTATTTTATTGGTTTGAAAGTGATACAAATCGATTTATTAGATCAAAATCTTTCAGACAACATATTTTTATAAATATATATTGATAATTATTACGAGTATTTAGGAAAATAGATATATCGAGTGCTTTCCGGTCCTGCTAAGATACATGTACATTACCGAATAGCAATATTGTTTGTCAAAGTTATACATGAAAACATTATTTTATTGGTTTGAAAGCGTTACCAATCGATTTATTATATCAAATTCTTTCAGACAACATGTTTTTTATAATTATAATATGATTATTATTACGAGTATTTAGGAAAATACATATATCGAGTGCTTTCCGGTCCTGCTAAGTTACATGTACATTACCGAATAGCAATATTGTTTATCAAAGTAATACATGAAAACTTTATTTTATTGGTTTGAAAGTGTTACAAATCGATTTATTAGATCAAAATCTTTCAGACAACATGTTTTTATAAATATATATTGATAATTATTACGAGTATTTAGGAATATAGATATATCGAGTGCTTTCCGGTCCTGCTAAGATACATGTACATTACCGAATAGCAATATTGTTTATCCAAGTGAAAACTGTATTTTTTTTTAGTTTGAAAGTGTTTTCAATCTATTTATTAGGTGAAGATCTGTATATCATGACGTTTTTATAAATATTTTATGTTTAATTACGCGATTTTCAAAGTGTTAGAAATTGATTTATTAAAGTGAACTTATTTTATTCATGTATAATATTATGATTAGTTACACGATTTTTCAATCTTGCTCATACCATATATCATTGTATCATATTCTAATATTTTATAGGTTGTGTGAAAGACAGAAAGATGATGTGTAAAAAGTACAAAGAAGTTGTTCAAAGCATTGATCCATATTTATTATTATTATATTGTTATATTATGTGAAATAAAGAAAAACTTAAAATTTTTCGTTCAGTTATGTCTTTATTTTGACCATATTATGTGTACCGAAAAGCAATGTGGTCATCAGTGGAGGACAGTAGTTGTTGTATTGTTTATCACACGTGCTAATCCATGCTGATTTAAGACCTTGTTTATTGTAGCACCTAAAGGTGATGATTTAATCAAATTGTATACAATTATGATAATCGAATGTACCGACCTGCACATCAAAGTTGCATTAATCCGACACTGTCCTTTACATGCACACTAAATTAGATAATTAGAAATTGCAATTAATTACACACTCTTTTGATATAAAAACTAATTTTTTTAATGAAGAATTAAATTTACGGCACTCATAACGGATATATACGGAATCTCTTAGAACTTAATATCAAGGTCTTATTAAAATTTACTCTTATTTGAATAAAATTGTATATAAACCTCAACAAAATTAATCCATTACCATATTTTTTCTGTAAATGCCAGCAGTGCTATTAAATCTAAATTGGAATATCTCTTAAATAAAATATCAAAAATCATGACAATCGTTAAGACTTATCATATATGAATATAGAAATTTATAATCAACCTTATTTTTAAATGTAATCTGAAAAAGAAGAAGACATATCTGTTGATGTATTCTATATTTGAACCCATTTCATTACTTACTTACGTAATTTATGCGCGGAACCTGAAAATCAAATGGCACATATAAAAGAATATATTTTAAATATGTAAAAAGCTTTATTGATAAACAAATTGACAATATAAATCTGGATTTCTTTCGTAATATATGTTGGGCCCTTAAAAGGGCCGTTTTTATCAACAATACGTTTTGCCGGCTCGCCACGGCGAGCCGGTATTACGGTAGGATTTTACTGAGAAACAACCTAAAACTCCGAAGCTATCCAAAAATAAAATCGAAGCTTGGCTTCCAGCTTTCTACAAAATTTATCTATCAGGGCTAGGATCCAAAATTATTTAGCCAATCAAATTTAATCTTACATAGCGTCAAAAAACCTTCAATTTTCACGCCATTTTTAAAAATCAGCAAGTATTGTTTTGAGCGCAAAGATATAATGATGATTAAAATGTTTGTCTGTATGAATTCTTTTCAATAAATCATATTTACACTGACTTCTGATTTAGCGAATTCGCTTGTTTTCTCTGTAGTAAGTTTTCGTTTGGTTAATTAACATAAGTGTACATCTGGTTCTGTGCATTTTTTATTTTTCCTTTTTTTCCGGTCATTTTATCCTTTCCGGTATTTAGTGTATGTATTTACTGGCCGGGATCCGGGACGCCCGGGATCCGGGATCGTATAAGATATGGAGGAAAATCCTAATGAACTATATTTGTGTTGATTGTTGTCGTAATGAAAGGCCATTAAACGTTAATTTTTTTTATTGTATATTATGAACGTTAAATTAATTTAACTTAGAATATAGATATATTTAGAGCTATTTATTAACAAACTTAAAATGCGGAAATCACAATAGTTATAATTATATGCCTAATTAATTGGAAAAATCAAAGACTATTTTCTTGAATTGGTCAAATCCCGGGATCCATGTATGTTTTAAAAGGATCCCAGCTTTTTTGAAAACTATATACTTGAACTGGCCAATCCGTGAGATCTATTTACATTTTAATACGATCCCGGCTTTTCTGAAAACTATATTCTTGAACTGGTCAATTCCCGGGATCCCTATATGTTTTAATAGGATCCCGGCTTATCTTAAAAACATCTTCTTAGACTGGTCAATTTCTGGGATCCCTATATTTTTTAATAGGATCCCGGCTTTTCTGGCTGAATTGATTGACAACTTGTGTTTACTTTAGGACTTGTGCCTCTCATTCCAATACTAAATAACATACATGTATTACAACATAATTTGTATAAAGAGACATCTTTATGAAATCTACCTATCTAATATTTTGTGGTCAAGGTCAACAGGCCATATAGTAAATGTGCATAGACATAGGTTCTTCAATCTGTTTACATGCACCTTCATATATACTCATACTCATACTCATCTTGGTTAAACTGAGAGAACTTTATATGTCACTTTCAGTCAATGAGTTTAAGATTTTGAATTGACTGGCCCGAATTCCAGTTTTGAATTTATTCTACTAAATAATTAACAAAATTTTCTTAAATTTACACTGGCCTGAACTTATATACACTGGCCATCGGGCACCGGGCCAGTGTTGACTTCACTTTTATTTTGTTGTTCGCTGAAGTCTCTTCAGCTAACAGAACTGTCATTTTTACATTTAAACACACCCCTTGAAAAAAATTACGAAGCGAGTCGCTACTAGCTTTTTTAAAAGCTAACCTTGTATGTTTTTAAGCTACACAAAACTCTGCGTAGTTTGCACTGATATTTGTGCATGCCGTTGTTTCTCGGTGTTTTACCCTCTAGATGCACGAGATCTCGCGCATAGTTCTCCAGGAAATTTTATGTTAGGAAATCTCAAGAAATTGTTTTTGAAAGTTTTTGCCAAAAGCTTATTTATTTGTACCCGTCAAAACATTTTTTGGTTAGCCCCGGACACTTGGAAAAATCACCACGTTACGGTCACATGCTACAAAGGCTATAGTCTAGCCCATACTCGAACTGAAATGGATTTACCATAATATAATATGCATTGATATTGATATTAAATAAAAAAATCTAGGGGTCTGCCTATGTACATATATTGTAGTTTTTTGTGTATATAATATAGAGATAGTTATTTGTTGATTTTGTTTCGAACACATCACTGTTTGTAGAATACGAGGGTTGTTCAAAAAGTAATAGGACTGGGAGTCTTGCGTATTCAACTTTTATTCAATTTAGAATATTTTCATATGTACAGCAATCGTAAAATGTTTTCTACAAATCAAACATAATTGTTTTAATCTATTGTGCTAAACGCGCTTTTCCTTTGCTATTGAATAACCATGGTAATACGCACCCGGCGCAGCACATAAATATAGTTATTGGAGCTAAGTTCTACTTCTAATTTATTCATAAATAACTATTTGTTTTCCCCTGTGTTCCATCAATACGTTGAAATATATTAATGTGACATTATGTCCAAATTTGACGTCATTCGGACATGAAATGGCCTATTTATTAAGTTTTGAACAGCAGCGGTCATAGCGTTAGATTTAGAAATATGACATTTGTTAACAAACAGAAAATGTGTGCCATCGTTAAATTTTGCCTACAGATTTACTATAATCATTCTGATACAAACAAAATGATTAAATAAACAAAGGACAATTATCCTGCCATCAGGACACTTGTTTTCAGCTGGCACAAGCAATTCAAAAACTGCAAATACAAGATCACTAACGAGAAAGGGCGAGGATGAAAGTTGAAAATTGACGGGACGTTAGTGACGTCAATTGCAAAAGCGCTACAAAAGAATCCACGGTAAACGGTACGCGAACTGTTTATCGTTGTTTGTATCTGCTTCGGGTCTACTTATTCAGTTTTAACCAAAGGATTGTAAATAAGACATTTGTTATAAACACTATTTTATTGTATTTAACTAGATATACGTGTAATCAATAAATAAATGTAATAGTTAACGGTAAAAAATAGACTCTCTAGTAGTGTTTCCCGAAAACTTGTTTTATTAAACGATAGACTGTGCTAAGTAGAAAATGATACTTTTCAATTGAGAAATATCTTTACTGTTATGTATATAATCATATTGTTTTAAAAACATACAATGACATGAGTAAATTAATAAAATAAATTGCTTTTGCTTTAACATTTTCAGTCCTATTGAGTTCCAAAGTTACTCAAAAACACGAGAAAACCCGGAGAATGGCCGGCTATCGGGCATTTATTCTATTTTGTTTTTTTCAAACAGTGGAACGAGAATGTAATCGCTTTTTTTCTTGCTTCATCTCCACATATGAGGAAAAGTAAAAGGTACATGACTCATTCACCTAGAGACTAGGGAGACTACTTTCAGAACGAATGACGCTTATTACAATTTCGATTTATTTTACGACGTCATGAACGTCAATTATTGTATTGTTAGCGTGCGCCGCGTTTCGTACCCTCTGTCATTTAAAAATTTCACAGAAATTTCATTTGTTTACATTTTGTTTTGATTTTTTCACTGTATATAAAGTACATGTTCCGATATTTGTCTCATGTAAAATTGTGTACGTAAATTTAAAAATGTGAACAGTAGACCTGCAGTCCTATTACTTTTTGAACAACCCTCGTATTATTAAATTTTAAGTTTAATTGACATCTCAATATCATAATATCTCAATCAGTTAAATATATCCAGCTATTGTGTAAATAAATTAACACCTGTATAAATGTGATAATTTAATCAGATTGGTAATCAGTGTGTGTCCGTTTAATTTAATCAGCGTGTGTCCGTGGAATAAACAAGGCGTGAAGAGTGCCTTGATTGATGTCAATATCATATTTATTTTTCAATTATGTATGTATATATGTTTGCTAAGTTCTGTTTTATATCTGTTTATTTTGTTCTTAGTAATTAGTTTCGTTAATTTTCTTCTCTTCATGCGATTTTGAATCCTCTTGTCCTCCACATAGCCTACAACAAATGAACATATATAAATATATTAGACAAGGTATACATGTATATATATACATTTTAAATAATCATAGAATTTAGAATAAAACATGAAATCATACTCTATCATACCTAATAAATCGATTGGTAACATTTACAATACAACAAAACAAAGATCTTATGTGATTGTCTGAGAAATTATATTGCTATTCGGTAAAGTATATGTAACTTCACAGGACCGGAAAGCACTCGATATATATCTATTTTCTTAAATAATCGTAATAATAATCATATTATAATTATAAAAACATGTTGTCTGAAAGATTTTGACCTAATAAATCGATTGAAACACTTTCAAACTAAAAAAATAAAGTTTTCATGTATTACTTTGATAAACTATATTGCTATTCGGTAAAGTACATGTACCTTAGCAGGACCGGAAAGCACTCGATATATCTATTTTCTTAAATAATCGTAATAATAATCATATTATAATTATAAAAACATGTTGTCTGAAAGAATTTGATATAATAAATCGATTGGTAACACTTTCAAACCAATAAAATAATGTTTTCATGTATAACTTTGACAAACAATATTGCTATTCGGTAATGTACATGTATCTTAGCAGGACCGGAAAGCAATCGATATATCTATTTTCCTAAATACTCGTAATAAATATCAATAAATATTTATAAAAATGACTTGTCTGCCAGATTTTGATCTAATTAATCGATTGGTAGCACTTTCAAACCGATAAAATAAAGCTTTCATATGTTTTTATGAGAAATTTGAGTGCTTTCCGGTATTTCGGTGCTATCCGGTGCTTTCCGGTTTTTCTATGCACCCGTAACTAAAACATGTACAAGTATCATAATAAAATTTGAAATGTTTGTGTAACAGTTGCTGATCTGAGCTGGCCTTAGTAGATAAATTCATGGTCTAGGTTAATTAATTAATTAATTAGAACCAAATTAAATTAAAAGTAGAAATAAAAAGGTAAAAAATAGACTTTAAGAAGCTATTGTCCCCTTAATGGGATATATGAAAATCTGATCAGCAGCTGCCACACATACAAACACTAACATACACTGACAAATGACTATACAAATATACACACAAGAAGCACATGAAAAGCATTACAGGATAAAAAAAAACAAAAAAAAACAAACAAAAAAAAAAAAAAAAAACAGGCCTTATACAGCATTTCTTTATGGCAGACAAGAATACAGAAAAATAAAAGAAGAAACAAAAGAAGCATGCAGATTCACATTTCAAAACTCAACAAAAAAATCAACATAACACTTTAAGGCACACATAGAACATTTGCATTTGAACCCACTCCAGGTTTGGATAAGCCTCTGAAATTCACCGAAATCAGTTTCTGTTCTTAGTTCATTCGGGAGGCTATTCCAGACCTGGGTGGCCTCATAGCGAAAGCTTTTCTTACCATAAGTCTCTGTGTTTACTCTTAGAACTTCAAGTGTGTTGTTATTTCTAAAAGAGTAATAAGAGGAATTTACTGTAATAAGTTCTTGAACATATTTTGGTGATATATTTTGTAAACATTTAAAAATCTTCAATAGCTAATTGTCTTAATCTACTGATATGTATAAAAGTTGGCATATTAGCTTTACTTAAAAGAAATTCATATGATGAGCTGTAATCCTCAAAAACTATCTTCAATGATCTATGTTGTAACTTTTCAAGTTTTTCAGTATTTTGTTTACTACAAAAATGCTAAACTAAAGGACAATAATTAAAATTTGAATGAACAAAGGATTTGTAAATTAACAATCTAGTATTTTGATTTAAGAATTTACTCAGTCTAGCAAGAATGTTGATTTGTTTCCGAGCCTTTTTGCAAATGTTAGATACATGTAAGTCAAAATTTAGTAAAGAGTCTATTTCAACACCAAGAAGTTTCACGCTTTTTTCACATACAATTTCTGTACTATTAAGACAAAAAGAGGTTAATTTACTAGTTGTTTGTTTTCCAATACAAATTGCCTGAAATTTGTCCGGATTGGCTTGCATTAGATTATTATCAAACCATTTTATCATAGATAAACTTTCATTTTCCAGTATAGATTGTAAAGAGTCAATATTGGTATCACAGTAAGATAATGTGTTGTCATCAGCATAATTGTACACAGTGGCTGATTTAATAAAGTAAAAGATGTCGTTAATAAAGATGTTAAAAATAAGAGGCCCTAGAATGGATCCCTGGGGAACTCCCTTACTTATTGACATCAAGTCACTGCATGCTTTACCAAGTTTAACCCTTTGTTTTCTATTTGACAGGTAGTTGTGCATAAGTTCTGCAGCTGTGTCAGATAAGCCATAGGCCTCAAGTTTCAATATGATCAAGTCATGTGCGAGACAGTCAAATGCCTTTGACAGATCCATGAGTATTTTGTATCAACAAACTGGAGCATATATATTTAAATCATCAAAATAATTAACTGACAGCAGCTTTAAGCTCTTATGCCAGTGGGGAAAAGCATGAAACATTTGCCTAAAACATAATAAAATAAAATTATTTTATGTGAATCAGGCTTACTACATATTATATTCTAATATTGATCATTCTATTTCTATTAGCGTTTTAGAATGGCAATAAACATGTATGTTTATTTTATTATTATATACTCTCGCCTTTCTGGATTTGTTCTGGGGTCACACAGCCTAAGAAGCTCAGCTTAGCATCCTTGATGATGATGTTCCAGCCTGAATACTACATGAAATATTTTTTGTGTAGTTTGTAACAATGTCTAAGCTCTAAGACAAGTTGTTTCTGACAAATTTTATGATAGCATTGTAACTTTAGAGGTGATGTTTAAAGAAATTATGGATAATTAGGCACGACTGATAATAAAAAATAACAAGAGCCCGGTTTGAACCCAGTGATGCTTCCCGAATAGGTGTTTGACACAGGAAAGTACACCTCTTGTAGTTTCAGAGTTATGTTCCTGGACAAAGTTCAAAGTGCAATAATTCCAGAATAAGGCAAGGCAGAGTAACTGTTCTTTGCACTGGACTTCTATTTAATGAGATCTATCTACCTACTTTCTTGTTGATACCTGTTATGGTTTCCGAGTTATGTCCCTGAAAAAGTTTAAAATGTAAAAATGAACAAAGGGCAATAACTCCAAAATGCAAGTCAGAGTTACGATTCTTGTGCACTGCTCATCTACCTATTGAGATCTATCTACCTACAAAGTTTCATATTGAAAACACTTATAATTATAGAGTTATGTCTCAGACAAAATTTATCTAAAAGGGGAGATAATTCAATTACATGGCTAACCAGTGTTCTGGTTCTTTTGCACTGCACTTCTACCCAATGAGATTTATGGACCTACAACGTTTTATGTTGATATCTCTGATAATTTTAGAGTAATATCACGGACAAAGTTCAAAGTGTAAAAATAATTAAAGGGCAATAACTCCAAAATTAGGCATTGCAGAGTTATGGTTCTTATACATCTTCTCATTAAGCTCTATCCACCTACAAAGTTTTATGTTGATATCTCTTATAATTATAGAGTTACATATCAGACAAGGTTTTTCTAAAAGGGGAGATAATTCAAAAACAGGGCTGAACAGAGTTATGGTTCTTTTAAAATGCACTTTTACCCAATGAGATCTATCTACCTACAAAGTTTCATGTTGATATCTTTATAATTTTAGAGTTATGTTCCGAACAAAGTTCAAAGTGTAAAAATGAACAAAGGGCAATAACTTCAAAATTAGGTACGGCAGAGTTATGGTTTTTATGCACTGCACAGCTACCCATTGAGATCTATCTACCTAAAAGTTTCATATTGATATCTCTTATAGTTTTAGAGTTGTCTCGGACAAGATTTTTCTAAAATGGGAGATAATTAAAAAACTGGGCAAAATAGAGTTATGGTTCTTGGACACTGTACTCCGCCTCGATGTCCTTTACCACTGTGTGAAGGTTTAACAAATTATCTCCAAGGGTTTTCAAGTTATGCTCCGGACAAGACATTGGGTGGACAGAAGGACAGACAGACAGATAAGGCGTCACCTATATGCTCCCCCTTTGGCAAGCTTAAAAATCTCACCTCTGAGCATTTCTCAATGGATGTTGGCTCTGACAGATGTTTTTACAAGACTTACATTATGGAGTTATTCATTTGATCTTCTTTGATGTTGTTATGATCCTTGGTCACCAAACTTCTCCATGTTGAGATCTGTCCATTTATAAAGTTCCAAATTGATATTTCAATTACTCTTTGAGCTATGTGCTGGACTAAAGTTATGTACAAGTTTTCAAAAGGAAATAACAGAACAGTTATGCAAGAGATTTATGGTTCTTGAATACGTCACTTCTCCTCCATGATATGTAACAACATATGAAGTTTAAGGTTTATTACTAAAAAGCAGCTTTAGTTTTATGTTAAAATTAAACTAAGATGAATTGGCCAGCATCAAATAATTTAGAATTATTCACTCTGTCAACAGATTTAATTAAATAAAACTAGAAATGTGTCCATAGGACACGGGTGCCCCCACCGCGCCACTGTTCTGTCAATCTTTTGACTAAGTCAAGGGAAATAACTCTACAAATATTTGATAAATCCACAAACGAAACCCCAGGTGCAAATCTAAAATATGCTGAGCAACCTGCCCAGGTTTAATGACTATGTCAAATCCAAGTTGAAAATTGCAAAAATTTTCTAAGTGAAGGGCAATAACTCTAAAAATACTAAATAAATCCAGAAGAAAATACCTGGTGCACAACTGCACATGCTGATCAATATTCCTGTAAAGTTACATGACTCTAGGTCAAATACTTTTTGAGTTACGTGCGACACATGTTGAAAATTGCCAAATTTTACTAAGTCAAGGGGGCAATAACTCTAAAAATACTAAAAATATCCACATGAAAATACCCAGCTGCACAACTACACATGCTGATCAACATTCCAGTGAGGTTTCATGACATGAGGTCAAATATTTTTTGAGTTATGTGTGACACAAGTTGAAAATTGCAAAATTTTACTAAGTCAAGGGCAAATAAACTCTAAAAATACTAAAAATATCCAGACGAAAATACCCAGGACTGGTGCACAACTACACATGCTGATCAACATTCCTGTAAAGTTTCATGACTGTAGGTCAAAAACTTTTTTGAGTTACATGCGACACAAGTTGAAAATTGCAAAATTTTACTAAGTCATGGGCAATAACTCTGAAAATACTAAAAATATCCACACGAAAATACCCAGGTGCACAACTACACATGCTGATCAACATTCCTGTAAAGCTTCATGACTCTAGGGTCAAATACTTTTTGAGTTACATGCGACACAAGTTGAAAATTGCAAAAATTTTACTAAGTCAAGGGCAATAACTCTGAAAATACTAATAATATCCAGACAAAATACCCAGGTGCACAACTACAACACGCTGATCAACATTCCTGTAAAGTTTCATGACTCTAGGTCAAATTCTTTTTGAGTTACGTGCGACACAAGTTGAAAATTGCAAAAATTTTACTAAGTCAAGGGCAATAACTCTGAAAATACTAAAAATATCCATACGAAAATACCCAGGTGCACAACTTACACATGCTGATCAACATTCCTGTAAAGTTTCATGACTCTAGGTCAAAAACTTTTTGAGTTACAAATGCGACACAAGTTGAAAATTGCAAAATTTTACTAAGTCAAGGGGCAATAACTCTGAAAATACTAAAAATATCCACGACGAAAATACCCAGGTGCACAAACTACACATGCTGATCAACATTCCTGTAAAGTGTCATGACTCTAGGTCAAATACTTTTTGAGTTACATGCGACACAAGTTGAAAATTGCAAAATTTTACTAAGTCAAGGGTAATAACTCTTAAAAACTAAAAAATAAATCCACACGAAAAATACCCAGGTGCACAACTACACATGCTGATCAACATTCCTGTAAAGTTTCATGACTCTAGATCAAATACTTTTTGAGTTACGTGCGAACACAAAAGTGAACGGACGGACGGACGGAAGGACGGACGGACAAGGGTAAATCTAAATGCCCGCCACTAATGTGGGGGCACAATCTAAATGCCCGCCACTAATGTGGGGGCACAAAAAGAAGGAAATGATATAAACTGTCAGTTTGAATCAGTTTAGGGGGAAATTTTGACTTGTGCAGAAAAATACCACACGAAGATCAAAGAAAATACCTATGAACCCCAAATAATGTGGAAAGACAAAAAGTCCGACAGACAACAACAAGTCTATGTTACTGGGGATCTAACATCACCATGTAGACACTTAATTCACCGCTTTTAGCATTTTTTAAAAATAATCTTCCTTACAACCTTATCAAATATCACTTGTCCAGTTTCTAACAGAGTATAGCTTATACAAACTTTGCAAATTCATGCTATTTATGAGGAGATATGGTTACCAAGTCTTTATGTTGTCCATAAAAAACATTACAGATCCAACAATATAATATAACTAGACCTATCACTAAAGGTGATTAATACCCCCACCAGCAACTTTTTGAAAAATAAGTAGTCTGAAGAAAAATTTCAACACAAACTATCAACTGTGTACAAAGAAATATTTCAATTACTTGTAATAGCAACTGGGGTCTCGAAATAAGCTTGCTATACACCAAGTTTTGATTACAATATCTCATTCCTAACTCTAGTTACTGTCCGGAAACCATTTTTTCTATTTTTAGTAACACTGTAACGGTGACCTTGACCCTAGGGGGTCCAAATGCAATACAAACCCAGGTCTTCATATAAGCTTCCTATACACCAAATAAGATTACAATATCTCATTCCTAAGTCAAGTTATTGTCCGAAAACCATTTTTCTATTTTTCGTAACAGTGACCTTGACCTTGACCCCAAATGCAAAACCAACCAAAGTCTTCATATAAGCATGCTATACACCAAGTTTGATAACAATATCTCATTCCTTACTCTAGTAATTGTCCGGTAACCATTTTTCTATTTTTGGTAACACTGTAACGGTGACCTTGACCCTAGGGTGTCAAAATGCAATACCAACCCAGGTCTTCATATAAGCTTCCTTTACACCAAATTAGATTACAATATTTCATTCCTAACTCTAGTTATTGTCCGGAAACCATTTTTCTATTTTTAGTAACGGTGACATTGACCTTGACCCCAGGGGGTCCAAATGCAATACCAACCCAGGTCTTCATATAAGCTTGCTATACACCAAGTTTGATTACAGTATCTCATTCCTAAGTCAAGTTATTGTCCAGAAACCATTTTTCTATTTTTAGTAACGGTGACCTTGACCTTGACCCTAGGGTGTCCAAATACAATACCAACCCAGGTCTTCATATAAGCTTCTTTTACACCAAATTAGATTACAATATTTCATTCCTAACTCTAGTTATTGTCTGGAAACCATTTTTCTATTTTTAGTAACGGTGACCTTGACCTTGACCCCAGAGGGCCCAAATGCAATACCAACTCAGGTCTTCATATAAGCTTGCTATACGCCAAGTTTGATAACAATATCTCTTTCCTATCTCTAGTTATTGTCCGGAAACCATTATTCTATTTTTAGTAATGGTGACCTTGACCCCAGGGGGTCCAAATGCAATACCAACCGGAGTTTCCACATAAGGTTGCTATATACCAAGTTTGATTACAATACCTCATGTCAAACTCTAGTTATCGTCCGGAAACCATGATGTGGACCGACCGACGGACGGACCGACCGACCGACAAGCTGACTCCTATATACCCCCCCTAAACTTCGTTTGTGGGGGTATAATAACTTGCCTTAACTTAATATTAGCAACTAAATGTCTTGATTAAATATGAACTGGTAAAAACTTCCCTTGGCTTAATATTTATGACTAATAACAATTTGCTTTGGCTAAATAATTATGACTTGGCTATGCCAGACTGAATACAAAGTAATTAGTCACCTAAGCAATACAGCACTATAACAAAATTATCCTTTTATTAAATTTGACCAAAATAATTCATTTGTTGGCCACATCAGTACACAAAAAATTTTAACAGCAAAAATGCTGAACTTAATTTGAACTTAAGTATAAAGTTAGATTATTACTAAATACCTTGAATAATTTGTTTAATCCTGTTAACTTAAGAAATAGGATTAAAATTTTAAGCATTTTCAGGCTTATCTACAAAAATCGGTCAGAGAAGTATCATAATAAACAATTTATATATATGTATAAAAACCGAAAACCAGTCCATCCGACATTATGCCCTGGTGTCCCACATTATTCTACGGCCTCCCCTTGTATACCTTCAGTTGTAAATAATATATATGTATATTTGGCAAACTGAATTATTCATAATTTATATGTATATTTGACAAACTGAATTATTCATAATTTATATGTATATTTGGCAAACTGAATTATTCTGCAGTGTTACGGATACTATTGTATTAATATTAAAATTTCCAATATCATTTAAAATCTGAACATTTGTATTATATATATTAATCTATTTTTTAAGAGACCCAGACAAAATGGAACTCAAGCACAGTGTAAAAGAAACCAAAACACAAACAAAAATGCAAATTAATTTTTCGTATATATCAGTTTACTCACCTTTCTCAATTAAAGTTAAATCCATGTTTATTTACAACAAGTGTTTACTCCATCGCCATTAGACACTTGGTAATTTAAATTTGAATCCTCCATATTTGCCAAATTATCCAAATAGTCTACTTTTTCTAACAGTGAAATGTGTCACCAATGTCCATTTAAGACTGATGCATTTAAGTCCTATTAACTGGCTTTTATTCGATTTTTCAGTCTTCAGCATTTAATAACCTAAAATTATTTGTACCTATTTCTGGTACATGAAAACTTTCATGAAAATTAATTTCACTTTTTCAAAGCAAGAACAATGAGCATAACCTTAAATGGTTAATAAAATTACAAAGACATTAGAGATTAGAGTCTTAAAATTTGACGATGTTTATCAAATAATTTTTGTTTACAGAAAATTTGCACGAGATAACAGTAAATGAAAAAAATAAGAGTGTCAGTGCAAACTAATATAAAATGCTGTACATGTAAAACTTATCAGTTGGTTATTAATGTAAACTGGGTAACAGAATGCATTGCATCAAGGTTTTCTGCATTTAACAATAAAAACAAGTACAATGTACTATCAGGGCTTTTTTACATTACATGTAACTAGTAGAAATCCATACAATGCCATCCCAATTGAAATTTTCTTTAAGGTCATCCAGTTTATTTACTCCAGATTTTTACTTTCCCAATTTAGCTTTTTTAGCAATAACTTTTCCCAAAATGTTTCCTGCAGCCTCCTGCCAATTAAGACAGAAAAAGCCCTGAATTCTTAACTTTATTGATCACCAATTCCTCTTATAATTTTAGATGCAATTTAAACATGAAATGGAATACTAAACAAAATGAAGGCAATCAAAACTTTGTTATTTTTTTTTACAAAACTCGTTAATTTACTAACCCATGAATAAGTTGTACGGTTTGTCTTAACATAAAAACATCATTTCTGTACATAAAGCAAATTCAAGAAAATTGTTCCAAAATAAACAGTAAAGATATAACATTATAGAAAATAATCTTATATCTAAATTAATTACTTTTTATAGCATATTAACATTTTTATTACCAACCAAATATTTTTTCATATTTTCTAATTTATAAAAACTGCAAATGGATATGTTACGACACAAGATTTGCTTCCATATAATTCCCAAGACTAAGAATCACATGTATGTATTAACCTCAATTTAGATTAATATTCAAAAAAAAACTTTCAAGTCTAAAGAATATAAAGAGCTTTCTTTAAATAAAATATCAAAACTTGTTGCATTGCACGTTTTCAAATTCATTTATAACAACTGCAAATGGACAGACATAAAATTTGCTTTCACATAATCACATACACTTTATAGAATCACATGTATATCCTAAACTACAATTTGATAAGTATTCAAAAAACTTTTGAATCTTAAGGAATTATAGAGACGTTTCTTTAAATAAAATATCAATACTTGTTGCATTGCACGTTTTCAAATTCATCCCATTAAGAAATGGTTTTATTCACTGTTGATAAATATTCAATCAACTTTTATAAATGACACTGCAATCTACTATTTCTAAAGTTATATCACGTTTGAAGTTTCAAACATGCACATCATCACGGATGACTTCCTATGGTTTTACTTTAAAGATACCTGTAAAATTTATTACTTTAAATTCAATCATGTTTGGTATAGGAGTCATTTAAAGCGCTTCTGTTTCAAAGAAAACATCGAGCTATTATGATCACTGCGGTGTTGTCATCATCATTGTGATACAAAAACTTTAATGTAGCCCATTGAATTTTAAAAGTTATCTACATGAAACTTGAAATACATGCTTATCACAATTAGGTGCAGTTGTTAGACACAAGGGGCATAATTCTGAAAGCTATATTTTTGAAGTTGTGCCCCTTTTTAACTTTGAATTAATAACAGACGAGTGTTTACATTGCATGCAGTGTTTTGTGTTTTATCAAAATGTAAAGAAGATAATTTTTAATCTTCATGAGTCCTCTACATTTTTTGTATATTTCTATAAATTCATTTAAATTTGCGGTAAAATGTTTTTTTTAGTCTAAAAAAGTTTTTCAGAATACGAAAATTGTGGTATGACATTGCTTTAAGAAAATCATGTTGTTTTTTTTTCTACTTAAGTTTGTCCATTTTATATTTTCATTTGTAAAAAAAAAGGAAATAAATAAAAATAGAATAATATAAAACCTTACCATTGAAAGACAAATTATCCATTATCTATTTAAAGATAAACATTGAATTATTTCACTCCTGCTTTGAATAATCCTTAAAAATATACATCCTACACATTATATGAATCACATGTTTACAGTTTTTTGTTTAACGATTACTTATTTTGAAATGCATATACAGGCTATTAAATCTTTCACCTAAAATTGCACTGACAAAAAAACCACAAGATTAAAACTAAATTTGTTTACAGCCAATAGGTGTCAGATCAATTTATATTTCAACTTTTAAAAATACAAAACAAAACTTTTTTCCCCCATCGAAACTTATAATGTAAATAGAAAATAATATTTAAAGCCGGATTTTAAATTGATTTAGGGTAACCGGTGAATATCAAATTCAGCAATAAAATATTGGACCTAGCTTTACCTTACAATTTGAACAATCACAACAAATAAATAACCTAATTACCTATGTTTAAATCTTTTCATAAATCGTAAATGACACAAAATATGGACGTCAACTGATCTGTTTAAACTAACCGAATTATCTGATTAAAAATTTAACACCCTTGGCGGCCAGTTCACAAGACCTGGACAAAATGCCAATATCAACCAGTGATCGAAGGTTCAACAAAACACTGTACGCCTATGAACCCTGCAGATTATGTTCCTATATAAAGCAATGAAGAAATTTTGTTAATGGCAATTAAACTGATAATTCGACAAAATATTATCTGCTCCTAAAAACCTGTCAAATCTTAAAATTATACAGTGTGAAATGGTGCCAATTTTGCATTCATAGATCAATCTTTTACAAAGTGTAGTTGCCAGATAAGTCAGAAAATTTATTTTATCACATACCCATACCGTGCATTTATTTTGAGGCAATATCATATGCGTTAAACAAACATAGAGTAAGGAGTCTAAAGTGTGTCAATGAAAAATGATTCTTCATTTAAATAGTCTTTATTATGGCTTACAATAATAATTTGATTATATCATATTTAATATTATATTCATATAGTTTCATTACTTTATTTATTGAACTCGTATGTAGTATAATTTTATTCAACACGTCCAATAAATTCAGCATTGTACCTATACTCATTTTAACAGTATAATTATTTCCTATAACAGCCATTTGATGACATTTTGCATTTGGTGACATTCAGGCTTTTGTGTTATTCCTGTTTTGGTGACATTCTAGCTTTGGAGACGGAGACATTCGAGCTTGATTACAAACAAGTAATATGAGAAAATTAATTCCGTCTTAACTAAAAAAAAAAACTTTACCAAGAGAAAATTACTTTGTGCTGGGCTGAAGCTAATTGGACTCTGATATTACATCCTTAATCAGAATTGATTTTTTCCTCTCAGGTATATTTGCTTACCCTCTTGACCTTTAATGAACAACGATATTTAGTTATTATCCAAAGAACAAGAGCTGTCGGTAGGACAGCACGCTCGACTATTCTAAGTGCTTGATAGTAAAAGAGCCTTGATAATGTTAAATTTTTTAAGTTCACAAAAGGGCTAATTT
The DNA here is from genome assembly GCF_026571515.1 of Ruditapes philippinarum. NCBI lineage: Eukaryota > Metazoa > Mollusca > Bivalvia > Venerida > Veneridae > Ruditapes > Ruditapes philippinarum. The sequence continues at coordinate 161,937 of NW_026860994.1, forward strand.
TTTTTTATAAATTCATGTTATAGGCCTTAGAGAGAGTCTAATTATACAGTATTGGCTTGACTATTTGGAAGGTAATGTCACGAGGGTGTTTTATTGAGTATAATAATACTAACTACCTATGAGTCTCAGTATGAATACATAAATTTGACAGAAAAGGTACAAAGGCTTGTTATTAAGATGTTTTATCAAGTAAATAACTGCTTTATTATTATGAATGCATAAAATTGTCCCAAAAAAGGCACAAACCCTTCAGTAGTTATTGAGATAACAGCTTACAAGCAAAACTTTACCATGAATTTCTAAGTTGAAAAAGGGGAGAAAAATCAGCCTTAATGCAAGATAGAATTATGGATCTTTGTCAGTGACCAACAATTATGACCCTAAATGCATATGTGAAGTTTTAAATAAATATCTTTAATAGTTATTGAGATATGTAAAACCTGCATGTAAACATTAACCAAGAGACTAAGTAGAAAAGGGGATATGAATCAGCCTTAATGCAAGATAGAGTTATGGAACTTGGTCATTGACATACAATTATGACCCTCCAATTATGACCCTAAGTGCATGTGTAAAGTTTCAAGTAAATATATTTGAAGACCTTTAACCTTTAACCAAACTTTCTAAGTTTAAAAGGGGCAAATAATTCTGTAAATATTGCAGGCAGAGTTATGCAATTTTGCAAACGGATGTACATTGTTACTATAAAAAAGTATTTTAAATTTCAATTGAATATCTTGAGCAATAATTGAGATATTTGACTTTACAAAAAACTTTAACCAAAATTTCTAAGTTAAAAAGGGGCATAATTCTGTCAATATTGTAGGCAGAGTTATCCAACTTGTCAATCTGATGTACCTTGTTACTATAAATAAGTATTGTAAGTTTCAATTGAATATCTCAAGTACTAATTGAGATATTTGACTTTACAAAAAACTTTAACCAAAATTTCTAAGTTAAAAAGGGGCATAATTCTGTCAATATTGTAGGCAGAGTTATCCAACTTGTAAATCTGATGTAGCTTGTAACTATAAATAAGTATTGTAAGTTTCAATTAAATATCTCAAGTAATACTTGAGATATTTGACTTTACAAAAAACTTTAACCAACGCAGACGCCGACGCGGACGCTGACGCCGACGCCGGGGCGACTACAATAGCTCTCATATTCTTCGAATAGTCGAGCTAAAAACAGAGATAATAAACTTAAAGAAACAGTTATTCGAATATCTGAGGGCCCAGTGCAAAATTGCTGTTAATTTGTTCCAGGAAACTTGCAAGTTAAAGCATTAATTTTTATCACTCCCCCCCCCCCTCAACACCACTGTAAATATTGATCGGATTTAGCTGAGATGTCTCTTTGAAGATAAGCAATAAACCATACATCAAACCCATTCCTTAAGAAGAACCTGATATAAGATTTTTATTGGTCAGCTGACATTTCACAGCATATAACCATATAATTGCTTCAATAATTCAATACAGTCTATGCCAAATGCTGCATTTATATAATATCATCAAAGTAAAATAAACTGACTTTTCCTCATAAAAAAACTTTTTTATGATGTGAACAAATATCTACTGTTAAATTATGTAAATATTTTAAATCTTACTAATATTGTAGGCTTCTTAAAAAAAATCATTTCAGTTCAAATTGTCACATGATAAATACTGATTCTTTATGGCCACTATATAGTAATACATATTTATCAATTTATTAATTACATTCAAATTTGTATAATAAGATTTTTTTATGGTTTGGTTTTACGTTGCACCAACACAGTATACACGTAGGTCATTTGGCGACTTTCCAGCTTTACTAGTGGAGGAAGACTTTAGCTAAGTGCCCTTCAGTGCATTATTTTAGACACATCAACGGGCACCGGAGTAGAACCACCAACGTTTTGTAAGCTAGCTGGACAGCTTTTTCACATGGAAGAACCCATCACAGCCGCTGACGAGAATCATAACCATAGCAGTGAGAGGCAAGTAGTATGAAGTCCATAACCACTCGGCCACAGACGTCCCTTAAAAAAAATTACTTAGTTGTTAAGGAAGGAGTTTGGTTTTTCAACAACATTAACAGGTCAAAGACTTTCGGCCAGGTTTCCACATTATGACACCAGTATTGGTTAAATTCCAAAAAGCCCTGCTTCAATTTCAGTTTCAAGAGATAGAGCTTAATAGAGTTTCAAAATAGAGCTTAAAGGTATTCCCTGCTATCATGCTAAGTCTAAATGATTATTTATCCATAACCTGATGTGGCAACTGGATCTACCTATACAGCCAGTGCGAATCTGTGAGCCAGCAGACAAAGATCTACCAGCACATTGCCTGGTGTGCTGTTTGATCATGGTCTGCATTGTTTGCTTTGCAGTCAGTACATTTTTAACATTCCCTAAAAATAATGAAAGATTGATCAAAATTGAAAGATGAACTGGTGAATTTTATTATATCTAGAATTGTATGCGCTTAAAAAGTTATTTTTGTTAAAAATATGTTCCATAAAATTATTTACTTTTTTTAAACTGAACGAAAAACATTAGATGTAATGGCAATTTTTTCTTAAAATTTACAGTGTGGATAATTGATAGTAATAATGTATGTGATCTCAAAAATGCAAATTGTGCATTATATTTTTCATAATGTTACTTTTATGTGAACGTTTTAGATAACCCTTTTGCGTTCCACATTTCATTTTTTTAACTGAGCCAAAAACATCATTTTCTTGTTGATAATTAATTTATAAATGTCAAGACAAGTCAATACACAAAACTGCATAACACTGCACTTTAGCAGCTTTGAAATGAGGTAACATGCAAAAACTAATGCATCCTGTTTTTTTCCAGCCCGGTGATAAAAACATTCAAAGCTATTTATAAAATGTTGTATTGATAAAGACACAACGGACCTAAAAAACATTGACTTGATTTTCTTTATATCACACCTGCAATGTGCACTAAGTTTCACACTCATCCTACAAACTTTCATTGTTGTTTTACCTGCTAATTTAAGACAATGGTGACTAGTGATTAAACTCTAATTAGTAAACTAACCCATACATGTACATGCAAAAATTATATAGTCCATCAATGACACTTTTAAACCTGGTTTACACATCCTGGATTTCCATATAAATTTCCAACATTTTAATTAGTAATAAATAAACTTCCAACAATTCAATCAGCTATACCTGGACTTCTAACATTTTTTAGCAATACATGGACTTCTAACATTTTTAGCAATACATGAACTTCTAACATTTTTTTAGCAATACATGGTCTTCTAACATTTTTTGCAATGCATGGACTTCTAACAATTTTAGCAATACATGGACTTCGAACATTTTTTAGCAATACATGGACTTTCCAATTTTTTACTAGCAATACTGTATATAAACTTCCAACATTTTTATCATCAATATATAAACTTCCAATACTTTTATCTTCAATACTTAAAGTTAAACTTCCAACAATTTAATCACAATACATAAATTTCCAACAATTTAATCACCAATACATAAACTTTAAACAATTTAATTAGCAACAAATAAACTTTGGTCTGACCATAACAGAAACATCCAGCTATTTCATGCATTATTTCAGAAATAAGTCAAACCACCAGCATTCATCTGGCTGGATGGTTAATTGACTACATGTATTAACCTACTGGACCTGTAAGTTTTTCGCCTGTAAATAGCCAGGCTTGCTTACACCTCCATATATGTTTGTCCAGGCTCTATACTGTTGGTATATAATTTATATAGTTTAATATTTGTATTTCTATATTGAAATCCCTTAAAGTTTAAACTTTAAATGGACTGATAATTCATAAATGGGCACATCCATTACACAAATTCAGCAGGTCAAAGGTTAGCATCGATGAATTCAGTCAAAATTACAAGCAGCAAGTACTAGTACTGAATAGTTACACATACAGTAGCCTATGTGACAAAAATCTTGTTTTTCTACAATATTGAATATTTCTAAATTAATAATAAATGATATTATATAGGGTCAAAAATCACAAACATTATAGTATGGTATAAGTTAAGTAATTTCCAGACACAAATTATATCATATTAAGTTTTACAAGTTAACATTTATTTCATATTATTATATATTATTTTTCAGTTTTTCTTTGCATTTCCATTATATTCGAGGAGCTTAACAAGGGAGACTAATCTAACTTACAACAAACAGGATATTGGATAATACTGTCTCCCCTTGGTCTGAACTTAAAAACCAATTCTATATGTACAACAAACAAAAAATCAACATTAAAACCAATGCCTCAATAAATTTAAGTTAACAGATACTTACATAAACTTACTGTCAAATTCGGCACAAGAATAAAAAGATACATCTTGTCTTAATGATCAAGTTTTAATAAATGTACCCCAATTGTGTAAATAGTTTATTTATCAACTGCAATACCATTAGATAAATCACAAGTATGTATGTAAATAATACCCACTAACCAACATTTAGACCTATGATATAACTCAAATCTTAAAATGAGTAAATTCACAATCAAACTCTATTTAGTATTAACTAAAACCAATTTGCCCCTTTTAAAATTTGTTTAAAATTTCCCAAAAATGTTTTATACAGAGATTTTACATAGCCATAGCACTGCAAATTTTTCCAGAGAATGGAATGAGGGCTTCTTGTTGTCATACAAGTGTAGACTTATGAAATCAGGAGTCTAATAATTGGCCAGACTCTACATTTTCACCTAAGTGCAGCAACGGGTTAAGTTCTTCTTAATTTGAAATTTAAAAATTTAACCAGTTATTGCATTAAGGTGACTGTCATGTAAATACATGTACTTTGGTTTAACTTCTCAAGAATCCATTGCTATTCACCTTATACATTGTTGTTAATTGTGTATATAATGACTACTTACCGACATGATATTTGCAATATATCGAGTTTAAAATGTTTAGCATGTTCTTTTATACTCAATGCTTATAATTTGTTATAAAATTTATATGCTTCAATCTATGAATCAAACACAATTATTCAAATGTAAAGAATCATGCCCAGTTTCAGAAAAGCTATATATATAGAATGTAATCTGATTACCATAACTAGTAGAGTAAATGAGAGTAATTACTATTTACTACCTATTATTTTCTATTTATGGTGCAATCAAGTTTCTAAAAATACACAGACAACCTCTTATGCTCTCATGCAATAATGACCATCATTTCGTGCAATCATTGAATGTCACGCCAACTTCAAATACACATGAAAGATAGGCTTCAATTATATGTATACTATATTTCCAATTTGTAACAAATATGCAACTCACTGAAGTACTTCAAAGTTTCTTCTACAAGTTCAGGTGTTAGATCAGCATCGTCTATCTGCGGTAAAACTGGAGTTTGTATCCAATCCTGATTACCGTACCCTGTAAAATCTGTTATTGTATCTGCCCGAAGGCGATACCGAGGGATCTGTTCTTCTATAAGACTTAAGATCTCAACCTCGGGCAAGTCTGCATCATTGCAAAGGTCTGAAAGGGTGAATCAAGCAAGATATTAGTCATGTTTAACTTTCAAACAATTAATTAAATATTGCAGGGCTTTTTTTCCTTCTACAGGAGGGGCCATTCAAGGAAGGATTCCCCAAAGAAAAATTCTTTAAAATCACACAGTTTTCCCAAAAAAGTTTTTCTCCTCCATTTGCAAATATTCCGTATAATTTTTTCCCAAAATTTAAGGGCAGGACTGCTTCCCCAACCTGTGAAAAAAGCTTTGATATTGAAAAAGAAATATCTTCAATACCGAGTTACGGTAATAAATTTATTCATATCAAGTTTAAAATAACCATCCTTCAAATGATTTATCATTAAAGTACTTCATCAGATAGTGTCGACTTTATTTATAAATACATTACACTCACAAAGTGAGATACATCCTTTAACTTCCTAGTTTGTTTGTTTGTTTGATTGGGTTTTATGTCACACCAACACTAGTAAAGTAAGAGAGATTTATATATCAGATGATAGAGAGAATAGAATACTGACAAACCTGTTACAGTGGATATATCTTTAGTTAGTTCTCCCCCTTCACACCCACTTATTGTACATTGGGTGGCCTTTTCATCGCTAGAGAGTAGTGTTACATCATCACTGGAGAAGGCAATATCAGCATGCCCGTCCAGCTTGACACTGTATCTTGCTCAGTTACATAAAGCCGGCATCAAGACTATACCCACTGCAACTGAAATAGCAATTAGCACACATATACTAATCAGTAATTGATATCTTGATAAATTTTCACAAATATCTAGAAAAGGAGGGATTAAGTAAAGTTTTAGCTATGACTAATAGCTTCACAGTACATGTACATTACAAAATAGTGTATAGGATATGAGAGCCAATAGATTACTAAAACTGTTATATGCCATTCGGATAAACCACAACTTCAAGGTGAGAAATCATCTGTGTATTGCTTGACACCTTATAAAACTCACACCTTTTGTCCAATTGTAGTTTCTTTATGACTGTCATTCAATTACAATAAATATGAATATCTTGCAATGCTGTAATACTTAAAGTTCAATGTATAATTTTAAATACTCTCAGATTTTTTATTTAACAGACAAGTTTACGCTGAAAATCATGTTTTTTTTTTTATAGCAATAAATTTTCATCACATTCTGGCAATCAGTAGCATGAGTCCTGTTTGAAAGACAACACTGCAATATCTTATTTTGTTTTCCCATTATTATCAACCGATCAAATCACTTTTTGGGGACCAAATCATTAGCTTTAAATCATGTAAGCTGACAACTTTCTTGGTGTAACTGTTGCTACCAGTTATCCTAAATATGTGGATTATGGAAGTTTGCAATGAATCTCACCACTTATGAGATTTAAAAAAACTCCAGATTAAGAGGCAGATTCTCTACCCCTATACCATTTTTCCTCTATCATCTCATGGAGATATGTTATTATAACTTATACAATATAGTTGGTCCAGTTTATGTCTTTTGTGATGGTTACTCTTGGCAATTTCTTGGCTGTTTCTTGGTTAAAATCTTTGTTTAAAGACATAAAATAGCATATGCATTTTCCACTTTCATATAATTTTAAAAAGTGTGCTGTACAGCTAGACAATACAGTGTGTCCTGGCTAGTCATACTTGACACACGTACAGCTAGAACTTTTGGCTAGCTGTACAGGCCCGGTAGAGCCGCTGAACAATATTCCCAGGGTCCCGAGTTCAAGTTCTGGTCAGGCTGCTTATTTATCACACCCTGTGACATTTGTCGCCCAACGGGGGACCAAGACTGGATATAGCTCAGAGTTTAATTTACATTGCTCTGTAACTCTGTGAAACTCAAGGACTAATTTCAATATAGCAGGGGAGTATGTCACGGTTCAGAACTGTTCACTTATTAGGGGAGAAGATGAGTAAGTGCCCAGATAGCTCAGTAAGTAGAGCCACGGAACGGTGAATCAGGGTCAGCTCGGCCCTAAAACGTACTCGGCCCTCCAGTTAGCTTGGCCCTATTCCAACTCGGCACGGGTCAACTCGGCCCATAATTATATATAACTGGTAATGATTACTTTTATGTTTCCATCATAACTTTCATGGTTTAACATTTTCACACTAACAGACCTCTACTCAAAGATATTGAAAAGTTTTATAGATGAAAGTACCAATTTGTATGTGAATTTGTAGAGAAAGAAAGAATTTACAAGTTATACGCATGTTTTGCTACTCCAGATTTTTTGTAAAAAATATCGTTAAACAAGAACGTGTTTGTTAAACACAAATGCCCCCGGCTCAGATTCTTGCCAGTAGCAATATTTCAAAAAATGTTTAAAATTACCCATTCACTCAGTTATGGACAGAAAAATTGCCAAAAAAATGTAAACACAAGTTATATAGCTTGACAAAGTCATGGCATTTTGTAATTGTGAAAAAATATAAGTTGCCAAGTCATTGCTCTTACTTGTGAAGTTGAAAAATATTCAACTTCATGCAAGTTATCTTCCTACCAAATATGAAATACATCTGTCATTAAATAAAGGCTGTATGGGCAAAAGTGTAAAAATCTATTTTGAGCACTGGTGACCTTGACCAAACTGACCCCTAACTCTATCTAAAAGAAGAATACCATGTAAGTTATCTTCCTACCAAATATGAAATACATCTGTCAATAAATAAAGGCTGTATGGGCAAAAGTGTAAAAATCTATTTTTAGCACTGGTGACCTTGACCCAACTGACTCCTTACTCCATCCAAAGGAAGAATAACATGCAAGTTATCTTCCTACCAAATATGAAATACATCTGTCAATAAATAAAAGCTGTATGGGCAAAAGTGTAAAAATCTATTTTTAGCACTGGTGACCTTGACCCAACTGACCCCTTACTCCATCCAAAAGAAGAATACCATGCAAGTTATCTTCCTACCAAATATGAAATACATCTGTCACTTAATAAAGGCTGTATAAGCAAATGTGTAAAAACTATTTTTAGCACTGGTGACCTTGACCCAACTGACCACTAACTCCATCAAAGTTTATGTTTCTATCAATTATAAATAACATCTGTCTATAGAATAAGGTCAATACACCTGTAAAAATCTATTTTTAACTTTGGTGACCTTGACATTAATAACATTGACCTTGATCCAAATGACCCCGTACTACACCCAAAAAAAGAGGACCTCCCTTGGCATGTTTGTATTAAACTAAGACATCAACTAAAAAATAAAGGCTGTATGAGCAAAAATGTTTATAATTATTTTTTAAGCCAGTGACCTTGACCTTGACCCTAGAGACCGCTTACTCCACAAAAAATTAGAGGACCATCAAAGGTATCCACCTACTAAATATGAAAGATATCATTAAAGAAATTAAGCAATTAGGAGAAATGTAAGATAAATCCAACTTGCCGAAATAGGTTAACCAGACAAGGCCCTATTTTCAAAGTGAAGAAAGGATTC
>NW_026860995.1:0-46927 GCF_026571515.1 Ruditapes philippinarum
TGGCTAAAACCTGACCCGTAACGGCTAAAAACCTGACCCGTAATATTCTGTACAGTAATGAGTATAGGGACAGAACAATGACATAAATTATTTTATGTGGGCATAAAATCTATTTTAACTCTTCTATCATCTTATCTTCTAATAAATGTGAATGTGCTAAACTTAGTCACTTCACAATGAAGTTAACTGTAATGTGCAAGGGCACTATAAACTTACCAACTGAAATATTGTTACATATTGCTTCCACCATAGGTACTTTTGATACTTTGGTCCTAATGCCGCCAAACCATAATAAAAATACATGACAACGTGGACACAACAATTTACCAACCCATGGAATGTACCAAAACCCCCTGCAATGTCAATATATGAGCCGTGTCATGACAAAACCACCATACTGCGTTTGCGACCAGCATGGATCCAGACCAACCATTATGTTTGTTTTGTCGTGACACGGCTCATTTATAATGTTATGTACGTGTTATTATGTATTGTACATGTGTAATTACTTAAATAAAACAAGATACCAAAATTATGTTTTTTCTTGAAGTAGAAGTCAGATACAGTTGGATATGGCAAGAACAACACTCCCGCTCGGATAGATTCATTTGCTGACAGTTATACTGACTGTAATGATGTCTAATAGCCAAGATGAAATCATTAACCAGGAAGTGAAAATGAATTTTAGGAAGACTTTGATGACTTTGTCGCCAACAATAAATGATGAATGGGGGGGGGATCCACAGTCAATTGTTTACATAATGACGTAATCATGTGTACACTTAAACAATAGAATGGGTGACACAAATGTTTTAATCCCGCCAAAAAAAAAAAAAATGGATGCCTTTATGAATAAAAAATGGCGCTGAATAACAATAGAAAGCTTAGCACACAAATTAATCCCGCCAAAAAAAAAATGAATGCCTTATTAGATTGAAATAAAAAATGGCGCACTGTTCTTCCATAACAAAAGAAAACGAAACATAATTGTAGGGATCACATAAATATGGTCTAAAGTACACAATAGAAAAATGTTACCATAAAGGATTAACTAATTCGGTCAAAATATACAAAGGAAAACTATAATCAAATTATTGGTTTAAACTATGAAAAGAAAATTAGGACAAAATATTATTAATAAGTCTAGACCAGCTGTGGTCAACTCATCTAATAAGCTACTTTAGTATCTAGTATTTCTTCTTCTTGATATTGTATTTTACTATCATCAGAAAAATGTAAAGTTTAATCAATTGTTTACATAATGACTTAAGAGTGTGTACTTTATAACAATAAAACAGGTAACACTCCAAAAAAGTCAATCTTATACATGTAAATGCAAAATTACATTTATTGTTTTCTTATAATATAATGAGGCCCGTTTTGTCATTTTTCCAAAAATTGACATGTCATATTTTTGCACATGTTGACAAGAAACAAACCTATGCCACTTGTTTTGTATATAATTCTCTTCATTAAAGTTACTACGCATCACATCCAAGTCCAGCAATTCAACCTCTCATTGAAGGCAAGTACTTTCTCTGTGGTTCATACAATGCTTGATCTAATTAATTTACTGTGTATTTCTAAAGCAGTAAATTTGATAAAACTTGATAGTCAGGTGGGATACATACAAAACAAGTTACCTTTTATCTAGAATTCATACCCAATTATTGTTTTCTTATAATATAATGAGGCCTGTTTTGTCAATGGCTTCAACACCTACATGTATCTTTAGAACTCATTAGAGTAAAACAAAACAATAATTGTCAATGAATAATCCTTAATAAGAAAATAAATCTTTCTTTACCAGCTAGTAAATCTTGCTTTTATCATATTTATGGTTTAAACTCTTAACCAGACAATGTGGTTACCTGATAAAACAAACAATCCTTTAAGTATGTATGACCAGTATGACCCCAAATGTAACATATATTTCAACCAGGTAATAAATCCACAAAGGGACGCCTTTCTGTGTCGATGTTTCGGATCAGTTATGAACATTCATTTATTCAATGGAGAAATTTTAAATGATTTGATTTACCACTTTTAAGCGAGGATAGGAATTACAACCTAAAATTATATACATTGTACTGAAACTTTTTTTTATTCACATTCTTATTTTTTATATTTTGATCTAGCAAAGATTAAACATTTTCTGCTGTTAATTGCCAGAACGAAGAAACCAATTAAATCTTACATTTCAACACTGAAGTGATAATGTCATCACCTTGGAATTTGTATAGCAATGAACCGTCAGATTTTTAACATCTGTGAAATTGATGTCAGCGCCAAGATAAACATTGGTCCTTTTTATGACTTGATAACAGAAAGAAACAATAATTAAAAGTTTTTATTTCATGTCAATAAGTAAGCCCTTTGTATACAGGTGTGTCCCTAAATTACTCACTTCTTGTCCACCATTAAAAACGAGTTCTTCCTTATAGTTGCCACAGTATAACTATTTTCCTGACATGCTTGAAGTGGTAATATGGATTTTACTTAATATTCAAAAATATCATCAGAGCAAAAACAGCTATTTGGTGATAGATTTTTATGTCATGTTTTCACATACCCTTGACTAGATTTCTCTCTCCAGATAACTTTTTTTTGCATTTCAACTATATACACCCAGGCGCAACATGGATTAGTTGGACGATTTAAGAAAAGGATATACATAAATTTATAAACAAAATAAAACAAAAATCTAATAATACAGTTTAATTTATTTATTACAGACTGCATTTACAAAAAGAAATATTTAAAATAAAACGCATTTGGCATATGATAAAAAAATGTTCCAATCATAATGTACCACACTAACATTTGTCCTTTTGTCTTTCCCAAATATGAATAAATAATATAAACTTTCACATGTCTTTAATAATTTGTTCATTTATTGATAAAATGTCAGTATTTATCACTACTAGTTTCTTTTTCACTGTCATCATCATCATCATCATCATAATCATCATCATCATCATCATCATCATCATCATCATCATCATCAAATGTTTCTTCAAGTTCTGGTAATGGGTATTTGTCCATAACACGTTCTAACATGAATTTTCTTTTTTTAACAGCATACTGTATAGCTTCATCAGTTTCGAAATTATCTTCCTCTCTCAATCTTTTAACAGTTCCATGATCTTTTTATGTGTAGGATTGCGCTGAAGTGCATACATTTTCCAATAAAATCCAAATAAACTTCTCTGAATGCTTTATGATACACGGAGCGTAATTTTTTCAAAAGCTTTATTTCTTATTTCTTCAAGAGAGCTATCAGGGTCTTCATTACGCATTTTACTGGCTGTTTCATTTAAAACGTCATCTCCTTGTTCATATGTGAGCTCTGTAAAATACTTCCAGATGTCAATATGTTTGTTCTTGTTAACATCATCATATTGTTTGCCATTGTCATTCCCTATAGTAGAAGATTCATCGTCATTATCTTGTTCACTGTCATCGTCTTCTTCGTAATGATGAGATTTGGATCTATTAGGTCTCAACCGATCGAAAATGTTTCTATATAGATAAGGTTTACGATTTGGTTCCTCATCTGATGTATTTCCATCGCTGATATTATTTTCAGACATACTGTTCTTATGTTTGAGATGCGAATGCCTATTTAAATTGTACTTTTTATTGAATTTTTTATAACACAAAAGACATGTGAATACCATTATTTTAAGCGATCAAATGGCAAAATTAATGCCAATTCTCCTTTTTATACTCCCAACTAATTTATTTCGTTTCTCATTTTCTCGTTTTGCTTGCTAAGTGGCTCAATTGGGTGTTCATTAACTCATTTTGCTTGCTCAGTCGCTCATTTTATTTGCTCATTTGCTTATTTTGCTTGCTCATTTGCTCATTTGGTTGCTCTTTTGCTCATTTTGCTTGCTCATTTGCTCATTTCACTTGCTCATTTGCTCATTTGCTTGCTCATTTGCTCATTTCACTTGCTCATTTGCTCATTTAGTTGCTCATTTGCTCATTTGGTTGCTCATTTGCTCATTTTACTTGCTCATTTGCTCATTTGGTTGCTCATTTGCTCATTTTGGTTGCTCATTTGCTCATTTTGGTTGCTCATTTGCTCATTTCACTTGCTCATTTGCTCATTTGGTTGCTCATTTGCTCATTTTGGTTGCTCATTTGCTCATTTTACTTGCTCATTTGCTCATTTGGTTGCTCATTTGCTCATTTTGGTTGCTCATTTGCTCATTTGCTCATTTTGGTTGCTCATTTGCTCATTTTGGTTGCTCATTTGGTTGCTCATTTGCTCATTTTGGTTGCTCATTTGCTCATTTTGGTTGCTCATTTGCTCATTTGGTTGCTCATTTGCTCATTTTGGTTGCTCATTTGCTCTTTTGGTTGCTCATTTGCTCATTTTGGTTGCTCATTTGGTTGGTCATTTGCTCATTTTGGGTGCTCATTTGCTCATTTGGTTGCACATTTGCTCATTTTGTTTGCTAATTTGCTAATTTGGTTGCTCATTTGCTCATTTCACTTGCTCATTTTCTCATTTGGTTGCTCATCTGCTCATTTCATTTGCTCATTTGCTCTTTTTGGTTGCTCATTTGCTCATTTAATTGCTCATTTGCTCATTTGATTGCTCATTTACTCATTTTTCCTTGCTCAGTCGCTCATTTTAGTTGCTCATATGCTCATTTTGGTTGCTCATTTGCTCTTTTTGGAGTGTTACCTGTTTTATTGTTATAAAGTACACACTCTTAAGTCATTATGTAAACAATTGATTAAACTTTACATTTTTTCTGATGATAGTAAAATACAATATCAAGAAGAAGAAATACTAGATACTAAAGTAGCTTATTAGATGAGTTGACCACAGCTGGTCTAGACTTATTAATAATATTTTGTCCTAATTTTCTTTTCATAGTTTAAACCAATAATTTGATTATAGTTTTCCTTTGTATATTTTGACCGAATTAGTTAATCCTTTATGGTAACATTTTTCTATTGTGTACTTTAGACCATATTTATGTGATCCCTACAATTATGTTTCGTTTTCTTTTGTTATGGAAGAACAGTGCGCCATTTTTTATTTCAATCTAATAAGGCATCCATTTTTTTTTTGGCGGGATTAATTTGTGTGCTAAGCTTTCTATTGTTATTCAGCGCCATTTTTTATTCATAAAGGCATCCATTTTTTTTTTTTTTTTTTGGCGGGATTAAAACATTTGTGTCACCCATTCTATTGTTTAAGTGTACACATGATTACGTCATTATGTAAACAATTGACTGTGGATCCCCCCCCCCCATTCATCAAATAAAGCAACTGGCTATAAAATCAGGCATAAATTCGCAAATATCGGCAATTAAAACCAAAGTCGATGAAATGTTAATGAAGCACACTAAGGACACCCCAGAAGAACAAAATATCTAAGTCTTCCGGATTGTTATAAATGACATATTCGCGGCTATAAAGATTCGCGGAATCATGCCGACCGCGAAAAGCGCTAACTTAAAACGCGCGAAATCTTTTCTAGAAATACAGTATAAGGTGAATGACCATTTGTGGCACAAAGGCAAGAGCCACACTCTCTAAAAAGCTAACATTAGCTGAGGCGGCAAAACTCACTGTGAAACCATTGTAGATAAGAAAAAATCAACAGTTGAGTTCATAATAAACTTCCCACCCATGTGCAATTCTAGTGCACTAGAGCTGAACTAGAAGTGCACACGGTGTGCACTAGACCATATGACCAGCCTGGCAAATGAAGGTGACACCTAAATGGTTTATTGGAGTGACAGGGGTCATCCAGTTTGTTTAGCTATTGTAAGAAAAAACTTTGGGGATGTAGGAGGTATTCGTGAAAATGAATATGTAAATTTTAAATCAGCAGTTTTAACATTTTAGATGACATCATGTTAAAACATAAAGATATAAATTATTAAAATATTATATAAATTAATTTTATAACATTATTAACGATTTCAATATTAAAAATTTAATGTTTAAAGGGAAAACTTTTATAATAGGAAAAGTCTTAAATCATGCTGTGTATTTTTCTGAGCGCGACTGTTGGCAAAAGATAAAAATTCAACAAGAGCGTTCCGTAGGTCAGCGCGCTCGACTATTAGATTTGACTTCTGTGACATATCATCAAAGATTGGAAAGTGATTGTTGATTATAATTTGATCCTCTGAAATCCATATAAAAGTCCATAACTCCCATAATAAACCAAACCTTAACACACTTTTTCATGACCTCTGAAACTGTTTTCCCGGGCTTCATTTAGCTGCGTTATCTCGTTATGTGTTATTTTTGGAGATTGCAAAAGATGAAATGACATTAAGTATAGGTTAGTGTTTAATATCATTAAATCGTCATTAACGTCAGATATAAATTCAAATTAAAATACATGCACATCATCCTGTGATTAAAATCTTTATGCTCTTTAGAAATTGGCTTCATTAATATGCCATCGTATTGATTATCCTTTATATACAGCCACAATACATTACCAAAAGAAATCCGATATTTGAACTATATTTGCATTTAAAAGAGATGTGTGTCAACAAAAAAGCAAAATATGACACACATAAAGATGGTATAGGTTAAATCAGGCAAACTACAGTTTTATGTAACTATACCTGGTACAGATTTGACTCCCCACCACCAGAACATTGGCAAACAACCGTGATGAAACACGTGCAGAAATGTCACCTGACTGTTCTTTTTACGTAAGATAAAAAATACCTGTTAAAAATAAAAATTGATGTGTTCACTTAATTGAAGTGACTGAAGAGGCCCGCCAGACGTATTGATCTATAGATTCAGCGTACAACAACAAGCTACATATACATAACTCGACACGACGACGACGGAAGTGAGAGGTACGATGATGAAATTGTTGAAATTCGATAAAATTTCGATTTTCACCATTGACTTTTGACCTTTCACCATCTTGGTTTCGTTATATCGACTTATATTGACTTATTTTGCATTGAAGAAGCAGCAGTGTTATATGTGTCACTGGGTCATGATTAAGTTTCGTGTTTGTTGAAAATTTTATATATGTAACACACATTCAAATCAATGAGAATAATAATTTAATCATATAAGGAAACTATTGGTCCATAAATAAAATCATTTCATCTTAATCCCGAAATATTGTTGCCACATTCACGCAGTCTTCTCATCGCCTTTCTATTTCAAAATAAAATTAACTTTATATTGATAATTTGCAGCGTTGCGTAGGAACAAAATATACTTAAATAATACAAAAAGTGCGTTATGTATATACCGTATCCATCAGCTCTACAAACTTCGCAATGAAAAACAGCCACACTGCCCCTGCCATCTGAAAAATTCCAAGTACAACAATTGATACATACACCGGAAAAATGGGGCCTATAATGGGAGGTCTGTATTACAATTTATGTTCATTATGATTTTAATATTAGGATAAAATTATACAATATGTTTATGAATGTTGTTGACAAGTGTGAAAAATATGATTCGATATTACATAATTTATATAGCATATAATAAATTGTTCTAGAACATATTTTTAGTCATATTAAAATGTTCAGGATATATTTAAAAAGAATATTTTTATGATACATTTCTATTCTTTTTCATCAATATTTTAATACGTATGAAAAAAGTGCCATCAGTAAGCCTTTTCACTTTAAATACCTAACTAATACCATGAATTGTTTAGAGCTATTATTAAAGAAAAACTCGAAATCAATGATACATATGTGATGCAACCCACAATGTGCATGTATCTTACAAAGAGGTTTGGTTCAGTTCTAACATTACCAATATCTCTTATCAGAAGTTACATGACAATAACAAAAAGCCTGAACTGTGGGACTGTCATGAAATAATTATCTTAGGAAAGAGCGATCAAAGTCACAATTAAGAAAGCTTCTTTTCACTCTTGTCTTGGCTGATAAGTGAGGTTACAAGATTTTATCACTTTAAAGGTATTAAAACTAAACATGACATTAAAAAAAAAAATAAATAAAACAACAATTTCATTGATAAAAAATTCCTCTTCCTATATATACGATTACTGTTTAAATTTAATCAAAACATATCAAACATAATATTTTAAACAAATATCATGTAAAATAAATTACCCGTAGAGCGGTTGGTGAATTAGAATAATCCACAGTCTGACAGCCAAAAGAATATTCGTACATCCAGCCTCCTAGCAGAAACTGAAATACATCAACTTTCATGAAACAAACAACAATTACAGTCAAATCTGTCGAAATGACCAGTAAAGGGAAATGTTAGAAGTCAAACCAACTGGGAAGACCTTACACACCTCTGCGCATTGTGTTACTAAAAGCTGCTCGATCAGAACAACTGTTATAATGTGAAATATTATTATAAAATGAAAAGCTGCTGGTCTCTAAAATAAAATGTTTTTACGGAGGCAATCTAAAGTATATTTATAACTGCAAAACGTTTAATTAACATAATATAGACAAAACATAATTGTATTCAGTAAAACACCTAGATTTTTTTATCACAACACTATCAGAAGTATCAGAAGTAGAATATTAAATTTGTATAGGATAAGATATTTTGCGCAGAAAAGTGACGCTATTTTATTAAGTCTTCCGGTTTACGAAGACATAGCTGTCGTCAAGAAATCTCCACCAAACCATTCATTATACATGTTTAACGCTAATCAAAAGTAGGAACAATCA
This sequence comes from Ruditapes philippinarum, assembly GCF_026571515.1. Classification (NCBI taxonomy): domain Eukaryota; kingdom Metazoa; phylum Mollusca; class Bivalvia; order Venerida; family Veneridae; genus Ruditapes; species Ruditapes philippinarum. The sequence continues at coordinate 8,689 of NW_026860995.1, forward strand.
AATAATACCTACCTCGCGGACTATATATGCACAAAATATCATCAATGAGAAGTTGTAAACTACAAGAATATTCTGTAAATGGAACGGCTTTCTTTCTTCCATCCATTTTGGTCCGTAATATACAAACAATAGATAGGCTATCACTATAAGAGTTGGCAGTATTGGGTCACTCATAAAAAGCCAATCTTTTACCCGAGGATCTGAAATTATGCGACATTCATTACCAATACATATATGACAGATAGTATGTAAAAAATTGATATACGATTTTTACAAATTATCCCCGATTTAACAGTTATCATTACTACTGACTGAAAACGTTACCGTGGTGCACGAAGGTTCTACTCAGGTGCTCGATCGCTCGTGCCAGAAAAAAACCACGATAAGGCATCTGACGCCTGACCATTAAAGCTGGAAAGTCATATATGAGCTCTACTGTATTGGTGCGAAGTACACCCACCCATCCCCCCTCCAAAAAAACAACAAAAAACAACAATAACAACAACAAAAGAAAAACAAAAACAACATGCAACAACGAATACAATTAGGTTTATTTAAGCTCACCATAAGTGTGCATCAAGCAAGGAAGGATTTAAATGAAGGAGAATAACACTTATGCGAGGAAACCGATAACGCAAAGATAATACTTAGGAAAAGATAACGATCACGCGAGGATTCTAATCGCGTGAGGATATCACTCACGCCAGTATAGCATTCACTTAAAGGTATACTAGCTATAGCCGTTAAGAAATGATCATTTGTATAAGATATAGAAGTTTGGACCTTGCAAAAAAATTCATATTACATTTGTTATAGGTAAGGAATTACATTTGCTTTATTGCACAACACATAAATTAAGTAACACAGTATCTAAAATGTACAAAAAAACCCCAAAACTTATAACATATCGCCACTTGTGAAATTAGACTGATGGTAAATTAGAATTATCAGTTACCAATCTGCTTCCCGTAAACTCTTACAATAAAGTTGTACCAGCGTACATGTTCGTCATTACAAGAAGGCACGAATTCACATTTTAAGGCACGTTAACCACTTGTCCAACATTCACGTGACAAATTTACAAATTGATGTCTCACTGATACTATATGCCTTATCATACCTTCACTACGTTCACATTAATCTAATTTAATGAATACCATATGTAGTAAGTGTCTTAGGTCATGTTAAATTTTTGAAGATGTAGCCTCATATCTTAGCAACGCAAGTTATACACTATATGTTATATGACGGTGATATTTGAAACATTTTTGTTTCTATCATTTAATGTGATATATCGACAACTGTCTGCTTACTTATATCTACAAATGCATCTCAACCTATCCATTACAGAATTTTTATGTATATGTCAGTGAACTCTATTCGCCCCCCCCCCCCCTTCTAAGTGATCTAAACATCTTAAAGTATCCGTTCACTCACGACATCCTACTAACATTATTAAAACTATACATGTTAACATATAAATTAAATCTGATTGTCTTGCTTGAACATTATAATTTATAATTAACAAATTAGATGATAGTTTAAGTGTAATAAATATGGTACGGTATATAAATAAATGTATACATTTCTTTAAATATTAACTTACCTATATCATGACAAAGATAAGCGTGGAAATTTTGTATGTGAGCAATTAGATCCATCTTGTTTGAAAACTTAGGTTAAATGTAATGTTGTCCTTGGTAACTGATGAATGGTGATGACCTTGTACACACACCAAGGGTCGACCAATAAGTTATCATATGTAAAAACATGTGCAAGTGTTTTACATATTAAGTATATGTGATATTTTAATTATACATAATTCTGTAAATAAAATTTTAAGAAGTTAGAAATGTTTTGACATATGGTACGCTTAAATGCATTTTGTGTTTCAGGTTAAATGTAATGTATATATTTCTTATATTCGCTTAAAGGCACATTATGCCTCAGAAATCCATATTTTTCATCTGCCAAACACGAGTTGAATAATCGATTAAGAACATTTAAATATTCATCAGCTAAAAAAGTAGCGCTGAACATGCAGTGGGATGTCGTAAAGGTTGGAAAATGTAAGCAATGTAGTATTTCAATTTCCATACACAATACTATTTCACTAAATATACCATTTGCCAACAGAGCAAAGTTTATGTATTGGCAATTCAGTATTTTTTTAGAAACTGTGACAAGATACCAAAAATAAAAAGAGTTTATGAGAAATAAGAATTAGCATTTCTGAGGCAAAATGGTCCTTAAATAAATTGTGCTATCATGAATATAAACTTAAATTATAAATAATACTTTAAATTTAATTTTTATTATGATGAACAGCATGAATGATGTATTGCTCTTGTACCATCACCCAGGTTGATCTCCATGAGAAGTACGGCTAAAGTTTGGTATTGCATATACATGTACATTTAAAATACGTCGTATCAATAATTTCTAACAGATTGAGTTTTTTTTAATATAGAAATCTATATATATACATGTATAACCACGCTTTATATTTCTTTAAATATCAAATCACCACGTGGGTGGATTTTCTCGAGTCTGTATCTTGTGAGGCGGAAAGACGACTGGGTTATGTAGCATGTGTAAATTAACATGATAAACAAAATTTCAAGTCAAGTCAAGTTAAAGTATTTATTAACATATACATGTTTTTCGCCACACATAATTGGCAAGTAGATTATAAATAGCAATATAATATTGAAAAGTATGAAGATATATAATTCAAGTTTGATTTTCATTATAAATAAAATGAATATCTTAAAATTATACGATACCAAACAAACAAACAAACAAACAAAATTTAAAAATTAGAAAGAAAGAAAAAAAGGAACAAAATAGTTCAAAATACTTCAGTTCACTTCAGTTTAGTGGTAAAAGTATAAAAACATAACCACGGTGTGAAGCTGACTTATATACATGTATAGAGTATCTCCACAGTATATAAACCAGTCTACTTCCTGTACCCGCAAGAAAGATACACGTTAAAATATAAAGCCTCCCAAGAAGGGTACAGTACAGTGATCGGAAGTAACATGTGGTTGTTCTCGCAAGACAGGGTACATATTAAATTGTATGGGCTCGCAAGACAGGGTACAGTTACTTCGTTAATATACTGTGATCTCAGTTTATCCTTCACCACAGTGACGAGTGAGTACTTTTCTTATTTTGTGACTAATTTCTTCATGGTGTATTGTTGAAATAGATCACAAGTATCATATTACTATCAAAGTCACATTGTCATAAAGTCATGTTACATGTTTAATTTCTTTACCACTACAACAGAAATTAATTTATTTTGTCAATAATGGACAGTTGAAAAAAAATGAGCCACGTGCTTTTCAATCGTGTATAAACTGATCAACTCCTCATTTTATTAAAAAGTTTCATTTTGCAGATTTTTTTAGTTGCCTTACCTAATTTGCTTTGACTGCTTATTCTGATATAACGTAATACATAGAATTTGTATAGGTCTATTTTATACACTGTAAAAAACAATAAAGTTTATTGGTCAATATGCCACTGATCATATATCAATGTCGATCTGTACTTGTTGTTTGACATTTAGTAATGCATTAATGTATTATTTTCGTCGATGTTTTTTTACAATGATAATAACAGTATTTTTGTAAAATAAATTGCAGTACACGAGTTACTAAGTAATGTTGTTCCTCGAGTTATTTGTATTTAGGGAACGAGATAAAAAAAAAGAGAAGCTTAATTTTAAAGAAAGTTTTGCACTTGTAACCTCTGCAGTATATGCGACCGTTCAATGTTTACAGTAAATATAAGAAAAAAAAAACAACTAAATATATAGGATAGGACATAAAATAACAGTTAAACGACTACGCAGTGTTGTAATGTTGTCCTGTTATATACCTTTGAGATAATTGATTCCATTATTTTCTTTGTTATATTTACTGCTTAATTAAGCCGGTGCAAATGTGCTTGAGAGAAGCCGCACAGTGTTTTAGCACTCTGAACATGCATTAAGTTCATTAGGTTTACCCGACAGATTCATTGCAACATAGATTGATATAAACATCTACACTAAAATTTGTTTTCAATGCTTTTGATGGATTTCTCTTCCAGCAGATTTAATAAAAAAGAAGAAAAAAATCTGGTTGAATTTACTGGTTACTTTCAATACGGATCATTTATAAGATCGCATGTGTTGCCTCCCTTGTTATGACAATTGACGTTGCGGCTATGTTTGTGTGGGGTACCGTAAGCTATATTAATGATTAATGTTTTACATAATGTTATTTTTTTGTCTTTCTGCAGCATTTTTTATGATGCATAGGCATCAGATTTTCAGTTCCCATGTCAAACAATCATTTTATTTAGTTCCTCCTAAGACATACGCCTTCTTCAGTGTATTGTCAGATGATATTTATGTCGTAATCAAATTTTGACAGAAGAAAGTAACTATTTAGATTGAACCATGTCAGTCACAAGTGTCCATCAAACAAGAATTAGAGGATTTTGTGGTACAAGTATAAATTCATCGGTTGAGAATTGACAACTATGAGGACAAAGATCAACAATTACGGACAGGCAGAAACAGTACGTATTTATTAAATTATAGCGCAGATATAAATTCATGAGTTATAGAGAACGAGAACATAAGAAATTTTGTAAGGTAAACATTAGGCCAACTACAAAGACTGTACATAGCGTCTTATGGTGAATTATGTATATTTCCACTCTATATTAAACGACATGTTAAAATGGTTATATATTTTCTGATGATTTATATCGTCAATACTAAAGGCAGTTTCACGTGATCAAATAAAACGTTTGGTGCTGAAAGGAATGCCTCATATATACGCGATATCATTCAGTCATCTGGGTTATATCTCGAATCTGTAAATATAAATGTTTTTGTTCCAGTTTTAAGTTGTATGCTTACAGATACATATATGTATATAAATAATTGGAGAACGGGGTTACAGATGTCAAGTTTTTTTTAATTTCGGGTGATAAAAATACGTTTGAGCAGTCAAGTTTGAGTCTTTTAGAAAGTACAAAATATCGAAAAACAATTGCTGTATTATGTCTCGCTGTCGACATTACTGCATTCCGCGCGATGAACGAAAATGAACACTATGTGGCGATATTGAAGACGAATTTCAAGTACTTTTAAACTGCACAGCTTATGTTGACTTATAAATATAATTTATTACTACAAAGCAGTGATAAGAATTTAAAAATATAATGACTCTGTATTGTCACAAAGCATTTTCTATTGTAATAATATACATATTTTCCTCGATCTGCATTTGTTTTTCATGTAATGTTTCTTTTCATTGTTTAACAACGATGAGCTTGTATTGCTTTAAGTCAAATAATTAGTTTTATAGAACTATAAAAGAAGTACATTCCAAATCCTAAAAATCATTTGGTATACATTGATCAGCTCCTTTCAAATCTTATTTTCTGAATTGTGACATTCATATGGTTTTTTTTCTTCTCCGGGTTGATTTTAACAATAATACGCTATATCAGCTTGCAGGATCCTTGGATTCGATCAGCAGCAATCTCACAACTAAATTTAAATGTTTTAATTAGAACTTTGTTTTTTTTTTTGCATTCAATTAGCTCAGCTTAACATAAAACTTTTATATGTGTTTATAGAAATCATAAACAAATCCAGCTCCGTAGTGTTAGTGCTGAATAAAAAGACACTAAAAATATTGAAAACGAATGCACTATAAGAAAATATGAATAATCTCATTGTGAATTTAACATACGGTGCGCTAGATGTTGGTAATGCTTTGATGGTCATGCGTAGAGTACGGTGTAATGTTATAGAAAAAAGTGGCATCAACCACCTTAAGCTGTATTAATTTGAGAACTGTGCGTGCTCAAGGAACTCCCTCTAAAGTTTGTTTCACCTTGTTCTTTTCAGTTGTTGTTTAACGCAAAACAACATTGTTTTCTTTCTTGGCACGATTTCAAATCTTTTTATGACAGTATGTATAAAAGGATCCAGGTCTCCATTAATGTAATATGTGTGTCACATGCTAGAGTCTGGTATTTGAACAGACACATGCTGAAAGGTCGTTATTTGAGAAAAAGAAGAAGTCGCTAAAAATGGAACCTTTGGGGTTATTTTATCCACAATCGTATTTCTGCGCAACACATGTGTTACAACTTCATCAATCAAATCAGGTTATTTATTTGTTGTTTATTCGAAATCCTATCTCGTTTTCTAATATCTTTTAAAATAAAATTTAATTACATCTGTTACAAACAGAATTCATCTGTTGATAAAATCGTTCCGTTTAAACAGGGGCTTTACAATGAATTGAATGTTTTTGGCTAGGAGACCTGATCCTATGGACGGGGAAAGAAATGCCAGAGAGTTGGTTTAATAAAGGCCTAAATTCATGTTTAGTTTGAGATTAGAAATTGTACACGAATAATATTCTCTCATATTTATTAAAATATTGTGGGAAGAAAATAGACACAGCCTAGGCATGACTTAATTAAGAAATATTATGACCTTTTTTTTTACTTAATAAATTTTTCTTTTCATGATCTTTTGATCTTTTGAAATAGATTCTCAAAAGAGAAGTAATTCGTTTGTAAATTTATATATAAAAACAGAATGTTGACAGTATAGTACGTTGAGCTACAATTCCTCTAATTAGTGTTGTATTTGCTACCAGTTATATACAGTCAGTTATATCGTTGAAAGTATCTACCTTATGTACGCCAAGTTTATTTGAGAACTGTCAAAAAGTCAAACGATGTGTGAGAAATATGATCTAAAATTATACAAATCATCATGAACTTTCTCTTAATCAATTGTTCACTTATTCTCCACTACAGCAATGAGAAAAAATCGACTTCTCCTTTCATACTAGCTTGGTAAACAACAAGTGCTTCATCTTTATCAACTGTTCCTTCTTTGTATACATTGTTCACCATGTTCTCATACAGCTTGTAACCTTTATAGTCCGGGTCAAAATCTTCCTTTATCCACTTGGTATATACACCAAAATGACCCTTGAAATAAAATAAAAGTACTGTAAAATTAAAATAGAAAGACCTTGTCGGTGTAAGAGATATTGTTAGGCAATATTGACCTGAGACTCATTACATAAATTTTCGGGAGGTTTTTCGTTAGTTTCCGTATTTTTTTTATGAGTTACGCTCAGTACTACACGATGGCTTAGTGGGCACATAGCTGCAAATTCGAATCTTGGACAAAGTTTTGAAAAAATATTATAAAGAAAAATTATGCAAGAAAACGTAAATTTGTTTCGAACCAACAAACTGAAAGTCTTTCACCTTCTCACCGACGAGGCTAGTAAGGCAAGTGTTATGCTGGTAATTCTAAGTTATACATATACCGTTGTAAAATACATTGTTTTAAAAGTCGTAAGATTTACTTCGAAATCCGATAATTACCGACAGAAGTCATTGAATATCTAAATGTCCCAACCAAAATATATACGTCGGTATACTTATATTGATACTTTTTATGATCACTGACAGTTTTAATATCATTTTACTGCAGCAATACATGAATATTCAATTTATTCATTTTTTTTCCAAATAGTTAATCAATAAAATAGCTTTAGCTTGAATTTCTGTTTGTATTTGTAGCACTTATTATTTACTTACAAAATCGGCATCGATCTGATCACCAAGCCATGGCCATAGTTTAACACATGGTATCATGGCAACAACCAGATATATTGGGTCCTTCGTATTTACAACATCCTTGAGGTGGTTGACATAATTCTGACATCCTGTTCCCAATATAATCCCTCTAGGATCAGCGATATGCCATTTCTTGAAAAGATCTAGATACAGACTGGAATAGAAGATACCTGTAGATTTAAAATCGTCTGATTATTCATAAAATTCAAAAGATCAATAATTGAACAGCGATTGTGTTAATAGTTAATAGAATAAAATAAATGAATTCACGATTTAAAATTACCTGTTATTATTTAACTGAACCGGAAATCAAATCGAGTAAAGACATCTTTAAACATCAAGACCTATCTAGTTTTTTAAAATACATTGTACATTACTGCTATATTAAATTTCAACAAACCTCTCATAACTGTTTGCTTTTTCTTGTAAAAACTGTTTTAGATCTGGATCGATCGTCTTACCCACGGCGACATCAATGAATTCTTTTGACATATACATATAAACGGCATCCTGGATCATATATGCACCTTTCAACAACAAAGAAATCGTTAAATATTACGGTCAAAGGATGATAAATTAAAGTTATATTTGTGTAATAATTTCGCCTGTCAGTTTCAGAGATTATGCAAATTTAATTTCAATGCACTGCATAAGATACTTCAACGATATTCTTGCAACAATCAATCCTAGGGGGTGGGGGGCAGGGTCGAACATATTATAATTTTGCTGAGTAATTGAATAAATTAAATAATATTGTTTTGAAAAATTTCTTTTTCTTATTGCAGTATGAGGTATAAAATTACGGCAAGACTGGAATTCTGAAATTTCCGAACAATTACATCAATAGATCATTGCATTCTTTTAGAGTAGATTCATGCATTTAATTACATACCATTTATTTTGGTAAGTGGGACCATTTCTTTAGATAAGTTTCAGCGTATCGATAAAGACAAGAATTGTCCTCCACGCTTCTCAGTGCTTGATAAGCATAGAAAACAGGGCAAAACATGATTAGCAGGCCAGCATGCCTTTGATAGTCAAACAAATATGTTTTATGTCAAGTGATACTCTTAAACGGTTCTTGATAAAAAAGCAAATAGTCTAAGTCAAAAAAGGAAAAGAAAAATGGCTTTCAGGATAACCTGCCCCTTAGAAATACAGCGGACAATTTCTCCAAATCAAAAGTGAACATCTAATACATTTGAGAAATGTACCTTTACAAGAATTTTAATCGAGAAATTCATATTCAAATACATCTTCTTAAAAATCAATTCTAATTAAAAAAATGATCAAGTATTCCAAGTTTGAAGTGGTTATCTTGACATTTTTTTTACGAAATTGACTTCAGAAGATAACAAAAATTAATAAAAAAAGCAAAAAATCTTTTAGGATTACTTGCCCTTCTGCAATACTATGAACATGTATACTGTATCAAGTTTGAAGTAAATAACTTTGATAGTTTCCGAGAAAATGAATATTAACAAAATTGTCAACAGGGCTTAAAGCTAAGTTGAAAAAGGCTTATAACTTTTCAATAAATAATTTTAGGATTGTCCGTTTGATTTTGGCTTCCTTTTATGACAATAAACACGTGTACCAAGTTTGAAGTGAAAAGTTTTTATAGTGTTCGAGGAAGTAGACCATAACGAAATGGTTAAAAGGTCTTTGCCGTGTCCTGTTTTTGTTTGGGGTCCGCCTGGGCTCCTTGCCACTGGTTCTTGTTGCTGGGTCGTATGGGGGTTGCGTTCGTTGAACGCCGCCTTTCCTTGTTGATCTTGTTTATCATATTTTAACCAAACACCGTAGCTAACGCAGACGCCAACGAGAGGGTCATAACAATAATTCTACTTTTCTTCTTCCTGAAAGCGGAACTTTCAAGCAAATAGTGACTTTTGCAAGCACTTTAGATTATTAATATCATTTCAAACAATTACATGTATATATAAAGTGTGAAAATGAAAAAAAAAACATTTATACCAAAGTCAGATGGATTTAAAGAAACATTTTTCAGCCCTTGCACAAATGCGGAATTCAATGCCGCCTGTTGGAAACTTTTTGACTCGTTCCAAAGGTAATCAGCAATGTCGTCACTTGCTTTTACTGTTTCCATTTGAAGACTGGCAACAACAAACACTAACTTGAAGAAACACCTTGTGACAAACATCATTAACTTTTTTTATGATCAACGCAGAATCGGATGATCTGTAACAATTTTGTTCGACCTGTCAGGAATAGAAAGACATAAAATACATGCGGATGAAAAATGAATCAGTGATCCATAGGTTACTAAAATAATTATTATCAGTTCATGAACAGAACAGTTTATTTAACTTGTACAAATGCAATAAAGACAAAAAAGATAGAAAAAAAAAACAACAACAAAAACACACACACTCACAAAACAACAACAACTACAAAAAAAAATACAAATCAATATAATACAGATCAACAGAGCAATGTTTAATGTTGTTCGAATAAAGAATAGTTTTCTCCAAGAGGGAACATAATAATAACGGTACTCTGAATTTTGTCATTATTCTTTATAAACTAAAGACTTATGTCATTGTTTTCAAAGGGTCACAATTCTTCGCTAGGGTCATTTTTCTTCTAGTGGGGAGGTTATATATTTTCAAAAATAATGACCGGGGTGAATAGGGGTGGTATTATTCTACTGGGGGTTAGTTACTTGGATTCGTTTTGTATATCAGAGAATCAAGAAGTACAAGCAACGGTGTAGCTTTGCGTCTGTTGAGGATACTTAGAGCAACACATGTTACTTGGAAACAACAGTCGATGAAAATAAAAGTCATATCACCGTATCATGCGTTCAAGCATGGTCCTCGATCGTACATTATTCTATAACCATGCACTAAAAATTAAGACCTATTTCCTTAGTAAATATATATAACTCACAGACACAGTATGTATCCAGCTCATCAGGGCTTGTTGATATAGCCAAGTTCTGATGATAATAACAGACTCGGAGTCTTGAGAATAGTGAAAATATCGTAAATTTTTCTACTTTTGTCTTTTATTCACGTTTATTTAATCAAGTGAGAATCAACTGAAATCCCTTATTAGAAATCGATCAAATATATACACGTAATATCAAAACGTACATGTATATGAATATTTTATTAGTGATTTATCATACGAGCAGCATCGCACTGACAATTTGAAACAGCGTCTGACTTTGCCCCGACATACTATAAAAATATAAAACAAATAATTATTAATCGTTTGACGTTATATATATAAGAGGTTTCAACGTCACAAGTACATCCATCCACGAAGTCGCCCAAGAAAGAAAGAGCAAAATGAAAAGTGCAAAACACACAAAAAATATTAAAAAAGAACGATGAACGAAAATGATAGAGGTGAGAGCAGATGCTCTTTAATTTGCGTCGATCCATCCCCAGTGAAGTATAAATACAATATCATACTTATTTGCAAAAGTCGGATCTTGGCGGAAGCTGGACAGCATGTCAAGTAGCACAATTATAACACAGAGCAAAGTATCTTAAATGTAAATCTTTGATTTTATAGAATGTAAACTATTGAAGAAGCATTTTTTTCATGACATGCAAGATAATTGTTTACAGTTTTAATGTGTGACATACCATCTACTGTAATGTGTTAAGAAGTAGAATCCGAAACGACAAATGGACAGAGGTATGTCTGTAAACATAAATTTCCTTTTTCAATGTGAGTGATCTCGTGTTATTTGTTGATCACTTCTAATGCCAGTGCCGATGACTTTAAAATTATAGAAATACTTTTAGACTTTATGTCCTAGAATATTTGTATGATAATAAAGAACCCATAGAACCAGTACTTTGGCTATTTCCCTATCATAAAAGGTAGACAAACGCAATTTTATACTTTTTACCCTGTTAATGTCACTTATATTCAAGGAAAATAAACTTAGCCATGAAAATATTTAATACAAAAAGGCTATAAATACGCCCCTAACGAGACATAAAAACATTAATTCAATTCACTTACCTGTTTCTTATGTATCTGCAATCAGCCCTCAAATGGAAATGCAGTATTTGCAGGTACACTGTATTTATACGTTGTTAGCAGAGACGCAAGTATAATCATCACTATCTTAGATTTAATTTTGTTGATTTATAATAATGTATAGAATGTCTAACAAAACGCTATAGTGTATGTCATTGTTTTCAAAGCAAAAAGGTTTCAAATAATTCCTTCCTGTGATAGCTTACAGGTGGTTTAATGAGCGATTTATGTGTGCTTTAATATTCTCAATATACTCAATCGCTATTCTAGTTTCTCACGAACAAAGTAAGATTACTTAATTAAATATATTTTTGTTCTTCAATGAAAGACTTGTGTGGGAACATTAGCTAATAGTGCATTAAAATTTATTTTACGCTAAGAACCATTAAACATTATTGTTATATTTTTATTGTGTAATAGATAGGATTGCACTTGTTTATCTACGTATACAATTATTGAATTTAATGCTGTTTCAGTTAATTTCAATGCTTATTTTAGACAAACGTGTATTTTATCATGTTTTCACGGACCTTATATGTATGATTTGTTTGGGAAATTAAGAGGCTATATGTCTTGTGAAGGGGTATGCTACTGTTGCTATGCAAAACTGACCGGAAGAAGTATTTTCTGGCGCATGTACAATCTGCCTCAAGCTCTACACAGAAATGTAGTTGACGTTCATAGACAATGGTGCGAAAGTTGACAGTACAAAGAATCAAAATAATAGCATATCTTTTGTTTTGAATTTCAATTTTAAAAGAAAGGCTTGGGAAGGGTTTAATGTAATGTTGTTAGAACGTGTTGCTAAACTCATATGGTTTTGTGTTATGGTTCTATTTTGTGTGTATATTTGCACGTATATAGGCAAAACTAAAAAAGCATTTTTATTATACGATCTATTCAAGATTGAAGTAACAGCCACATGCGACTTGAACACATTTCAGTTTATACCTTTTGATATGGAACGCCGTGACTGTCTTATGCTATCAATATTTTTGCTATCTTCTGAAATGATGATATTATTTTGTCATTTAAGCATAATAACATGTGCAATGTACATCATATCTTGTCTACAGACAATGCTGACTTGTTCAAACAGCATGTTAACTTGTCAAATAATCATTATAACTTGTGCAAACAACATGTTAACTTGTCAAAATATCATGATGATTTGTGCAAACGACACGTTAACTTGTCAAAATTTCATGATGATATGTGCAAACAGCATGTTAACTTGTCGAATTATCGTGATGACATGCTCATAATACCTTAACAAGTTAAGATGTGTTTTGCACAAGTCATCACGATTCTTTGACAAATTAACATGTTGTTTGCACAAGTCATCATGATAATTTGACAAGTTAACATGGCATTTGCACAAGTCATCATGATACATTGACAAGTTAGAATGGAGTTTGCACAAGTCATCACGATACCTTGACAAGTTAACACGCTGTTTGCACATGTCATCATGAAATTTTGACAAGTTAACATGTCGCTTTCACAAGTCACCATGATACTTGGACAAGTTAGCATGTTGTTTGCACATGTTATCACGATGATTTGACAAGTTAACATGCTGTATGCACATGTCATAACGATAATTCGACAAGTTAACATGCTGTTTACACATGTCATCATCAAAATTTGACAAGTTAGCATGGCATTTGTACAAGTTAGCATGATACTTTGACAAGTTAACAGTACGTTTTGACATGTCAGCATGATACAACATAACATGTCATTTGCACAAGTCATAACGATTCTTTGACAAGTTCACATGTTGTCTTCACAAGTCATCATGGTAATTTGACATAATAACATGCTGTTTGCACAAGTCATTATGATATTTTGACAAGTTAACATGCTGTTTGCACATGTCATCACGATAATTCGACAAGTTAACTTGTCGTTTGCACAAGTCATCATTATACTTTGACAAGTTAACATGGCGTTTGCACAAGTCATCATGACATTTTGACAAGTTAGCATGCTGTTTGCACATGTCATCACAATAATTCGACAAGTTAACATGTCGTTTGCACAAGTCATCACTACATTTTGAAAAGTTACCACGTCATTTGCACAAGTCATCATTATAATTTGACAAGTTAACATGTTGTTTGTACAAGTCATCACGATACTTTGACAAGTTAGCATGCTGTCTGCACATGTCATCATCAAAATTTGACAAGTTAACATGCTGTTTGTACAAGTCAGCATGTTCCTTTGACAAGACATGATGTAAATTGCACATGTTAACACGCTCAAACGACAAAATAATATCATCGTATCACAAGATAACAAAAACATTGATTACATAAGACAGTCTCGGCGTTCCATATTTTGATGTTTATTTCGTTTGTATATTTCTAATCCAGTGTTGTAGCCGACGATATTACACATTTGTAATAGTTATCTTCCAATCAGTTTGTACAGTTCTGGTAATATTCTAAATTTTCATTTGCGCCAATTATATAAATGGTATTATAGCTGATCAAAAGTTTCATTAAGCAAATTTCCATTGCAGTATGGAAAAAAATATTAATGAAAGTCCTTTTTTATGCGAATTCATGTTGATTACTCGTAGATCATAATTGATAATTAAGAAAAACAAATCTCAGTCTTAACATCTTTTATTTATTTATTTATTTATTTATTATTCTTTTGGTGGTGTTGGTGGAGTACATGTATTACGCTCAGCATCGTTTTATCCTGAATTTTAAAACAAATGCTTGTTGATCATTTTTATCATATTTTGCTACAGTCGACTCTCGTTATCTCGAAGTCATTGGGACCGTCCAAAAAATATCGAGATAACGAAATGTCGAGATAAACATATTAGGGTTAGATCAAGGCGAAACTGATTTTTACATAAGACATGTGCATACCTTATGTCAAATAAACTATAGTATCCCAATGTCTTGTTTTCATAGGCCTAGTCAATATTTAACAAAGTAACATAAGCGGATGTTTACCAGCGGAAATACGGGTGTCTGTGTTAAAAACACATAGTGAGGTTTACTCAATAATACACCAATATAGTGAATAGGATATCGGATATGGTTGACCCGGATATCTTCCCGGGTTATTTATCGGGTCTTTCTCGAGATTGTTCCAACGCTGATTGATTTGGTGATGATGTTGTGAAACAATATTGCAACGGTAGCGTTTCTATACTTTCACTATTTCATTTACATTTAAAGTCATAATGAATTGATACAGTTTTCGAATATTTAAAAAGAATGTAAAATTCACTCATTTTGGACATAACTCAATCAACACGCTAAATAGATTAACTTTTATAAAAACAGCTAAACTTGTTACAAACATAATCGTCATTATGACGCGCGCTATTAATTGGGCAATTATCGTCTAGATTGCGTTTTTCACACGTCTGAAAGGAAAAGACGAAGTCGAGATAAACAAAGGATAATAGTGTGAAAATAACTGTTGGGGCTGAAATTTTACATCGAGATACTGAAAATATCGAAATAAAAATATCGAGATAAACAAATATTTCCAATATAGATAAAGAAGGAAGAAAATCGGGACTTTCAAAATTTTATCGAGATAACGAAATATCGAGAAAAGCGATGTCGAGATTACGATAGTTGACTGTATATGCTTTGCTTAAGTCATTGTAATTTATTGTTTGACAATAGACATGTTTATAATGACATTAAGTAGGCTGTTTGATAAGAATTGAAATATGTGAAAGAAAGGGAGGTAAATCCATTATAGTTAAACATTTAGTTACTTACAGTTATTTCGCAGCGCTGCCTCATTATCTATTCTAAGCTATCTAAGGTAAAATATGTTGTTTTTTGCCCCAACTTTACTTCAGTTGATAATCGTTAAAATTTTCACTCCTGTAAATTATGCAAATTCAAGTAAATATCTACATCGTTAAAATGTTCTTAGAGTTCCTTATATACAAATGTACAATTATTTCATTGCCATGTTCTTCAAGTTCAAGCGCATTTAAGTTCACTATGAGCTTTTAAATTCAGCATATTTCTTTATATAAATAAAAAATAAAAGAAAGCAAATATTGACCATATCATTAAAAAAAGTGTGTTGGGGGAAGGGGGGCGGGTGGTGGGCAAATGTTTAATTATAATTTTATTTCACTGAATGCCCGAAAATATACTATATTTTAATTCAGGAAAAAATATATATCAAATTATCATACCCTAAGGTGTCCATTGAACATCAATTTAAGAGACAATCCGAAATTAAGACCATTAGTAAGACCATTTTTCTTCATTTCCTAAGAACCACAAGTTGTCTCATTAGTTGGGTTCTACTATAGTTTAAATATCATCTATAATGATTCTTGTAAAAACGTAAAACACTCATTCTCACTTAAGTACGACATTTCATAAATTCTAGAACTGAAAAATGAACTTTCTTGTATGTTAAAATTTTATTCCATTCCAAAATTATAAGTATCTCGACATCTTAAATATAAAATATTACCAGTACAGATGTCCTAGATTTTTCCCTATGACAGGTTTTCTAGATAGAACCAGAAAATAAATTTCGTCATTTTCGAGACACTGGTCCTTAAAATTGTGCATATGGTATGGCGATTTTATTTTGTCTCTTTAAATAAATTTTCTATCATCTATTTATATGAACATCTGGAAATGAGAATCAATCGTTGAACTGACAAAAATACATCTTTTTAAAAACAACTCATGGAAATGCATTTTATATCGAATATGCTTAAATCTCATTTTCAAAATGAATAACCTT
Source organism: Ruditapes philippinarum (assembly GCF_026571515.1). Classification (NCBI taxonomy): domain Eukaryota; kingdom Metazoa; phylum Mollusca; class Bivalvia; order Venerida; family Veneridae; genus Ruditapes; species Ruditapes philippinarum. The sequence continues at coordinate 25,156 of NW_026860995.1, forward strand.
ACAAAATCCACAGATCCATACAATGGACGAGTAAAAAAATGTGAAAATTACTGACGAATTCTTGGAAGTACCTACTTATTTATTATTCAATTGTCAAATGTGAAATAATTTACGTCATCTCATATATTGACAATTTATTAAGGACTCGTAAATGATTTTTCAATTGTCCCGTAAGTGACCCAGTCTCCAGATGCTATGGATAGACAGAAAGAACTGTAAATTCTTTGAATTATATATTTATAATGATTGAAGATTAACTTATATTTATTTATGAAATGGAACAGATATTCCTTTGGCAAGGTTGGGCTTTATTATCAATATTTAAACAATTGAACTGAAAATAGTAAAAAAAGGAGTAAAAGATCGTATAAATGGTCTTAGAAGTTCTACAAAATTGCTAGATTTGCATATAATCGAAGTAAGTGTAAACGAAAACAATAGTACGAATCAAAACAAACATTTTTTTCTCATAGAAATATCACTTTCATTGAGAAAATTACTATTTTATAATTTTCTTTCGTTCTGGTCATTTACGGGACAAGTCAATCTTATTACTATTATCTTATAATTGAACTGCAAAACAATGTACAGTATGTTTGTTTAAACAGATATTAAGTATCTAGATCAACTAAAATATTCTATATCAAGATGCATGAAAAGTCTTTGTCCATTCAAATGAAATATCTATGAAAATGTTATAAAGTTTTCAGAATGTGTTTAATTAAGGACAAATACTAGTTAGTTATCACTATATCTGCTCCAAAGAACCTTCTATCTTACAGTTAATACAAGATACTCCAATATTATTGCGTTTTCATTGATAAGCGTGGACTCAAACTTTCCTATTACTCGAATGAATATTCCAAAATTAATTTTACCATTTACGGGACAGTTCAGCCAGATACGGGACACGCCTGTTTTCATGTTTACTTCATTTTGTGATTGAAGTATAAGTTTGAATGTATTCGTATATGAAAGTAAGTATCCATTGAACTATATTATAGTCAAAACGTCTGAATACCAATTACAATATCAAAATTATGATTTTTAGAAGCTATCTGCAAGTGAAAAACACATTACAGAAGCGTATGTTTAAAAACATGGATACTTCTTTGTTTTCGTGGAAGAATATTATTCCAACAATACCAACGTCCATTAACAAGTTGTAATAATTCAACAAATTTAGCAGAATAAATCACAAGAGAATGTGAAAGAGGGTGAGCCCGTAAATGATAGGCTCGTAAATGTTGAAAATTTCTGTTTGACAAGGGAATTTTATGAGAAATTGTGAAATGGTTTACATGAATGACAGAATATAAGCAAGACAAATATCCGCTCTAGATATCTGAAGTATTATAACATTGAAATAATTGAAAATATATTGCAAAACGCATGGTATTGATGAGCCTCGTAAATGATTTTCTAAAAATTACGCTTGTAAAATCCAAATTAACGTGAAATCCTTAACAAAATGGTTACACAGATACTCTTAATCTTCATATTTTATGTGAACTATATTACTGTAGACTTAATATTGCTATTGAAATAACCATTTATAAGTTACCATGTATAATTAACATTGTTTTGCAATTAAGACTCGTAAATGATTTCGACTTTGAAGACAAGCAATTCAAATTTGATTTTGAGAAAATTAATTTTCCTAATATCAAAAACAGTTTTATATGTCAAAATCTGCAATAGAATAACGAAAATAAGCTGTAGTTACTGTTAACCACGACTTTTTGTACGAAGATACGTGCAATGAAACATACTTCGATTTAGTTGAAGACATGCTGTTTTTCGTACCCCTTCCTTGTAAAAGCGATTGTCACTAGCAAAATCAAACCAATAGGCTAGTAAACTTGCGCTCAAATTAAATCTTTGATGCAGTACCAATTGTTAAAACATTTTACAAGAATGTTCGGGCTCACAAATTTTCATAGAACATTGAAGACATGGAATGTCGTACTTTAGTGAGAATGAGTGAAAACACAATTCAGTATCTTGCGGGTACCGTCCATGAACGAGTACCGTCCCTCAAATCGAGCCTGCATTTTTTTAAATTTTGTTCTTTAGGAATACCTTTCCCCCCTATTTTGTCGCCACATCACCGTTGCTTGTGCCATGTGAAGGCTGAAAAATGTCGCAGCTTACATCCAATCAGAGATTCTATATTTCCGATCTTTGTGGATAGTTCAGCACGGCATCATTGTTGTGTTTGTGGTACTTGTAGTTCTTTCTATTTGGCTTTTTTACAACTACATTGGTTTCAGTATGCTTTATTTGAATACTGTATAATTTCCCGTAGGATATATTGCTTGTTTTGTTACGTTTTTGAATTTGTCCTTTACCAGCTTAGCTGTGATATACGCAGACATTTTAACCTTTGATGCACTTTCAAAATGCCATTTTTTAAGTTTCACCCATTGTTGTAGGTCTACACGTATTCTTTTACTTGGGGAACATACGGCGCTTTTTATGTAATGGCACTTATGTGTCGCATAGACAGTTTCATGATAATTGCTTTATGAACACATCTGTGGATTTTTTTTAATTCAAGATTTTTACAATTTCATGATTAATGTCGGTGCTAGGGGGCATGGACGTAGTTTACAGTTTCCAGTACCGTCCTTGAGCTGGGCCAATCAAACCGAGTCTGCAACATATTCAATTTTACCATTTTGTCGTTCTTTCGGGACATTTTTCTCTATTTTTCAATTGTTTACTTCAAAATGATTTGAAATATAGTCTACTTTTATAATATAAGTTTACTCTATATTGCTTACTGTCGTTCAGAAATAGAAACATTAAAACAACATACGGGAATTTCAATAAACTAAATTATATTTTTTTTTTAGATCCTACTAGAGCAACTTGTACTGAAACTATGAGTCTGATTATGAGATATTTTGAAAAGTTAAAATCAAATCGCGCCATTAGACATTAAAGCGCCTTTTAGCACTGTAAGCAACCTTGAACTACAAAAAATGTTATATTTTCAGGTCTCTACTTTACATTTCTCATACCAGAGCTTGATGGACATTCTCCCAATATCGTTCCCTTTACTTTATTACTACCAGATAAATTAATGTTTTTATTTGTTTAATGAAAGTACAAAGAATTATGCTGCAGTATAATTCAACATTCATAATTTTATGTCGTCAAATGCCATTTATTTAGAGTTTGTATTTTCTTCTTCTATTACAAATCAATATATTATCATACATATATCTATATATCCCACGGGGCATTTATTAATGTAATGAAGAATATGTATCTATTTCATCTATGTTATTGTAAGAGTATATTGGTATTTGTTTGAAAATCAGCGAGATAAACATACATGTTTTCTTCTTTCCAGACCTACGTGTTTGCTAATAGAAATGTAGACGATGGTCTGCTAATGTAGATGTTGTTAGAATTAATAATTCGTAAATGAAAAACAATGGGATAATCTACCTCTTGCTGTGTAAAGTAGCAACAACGCCATTTTCATCGAATCGTTTCCTGCGAATTCACATTTGTTTCTAAGACAACAAACGTAAATATGAAATAAAGTAAGACTGAACACTATTTGCAACATTTCTAATATTTACACAATTATATTTTTTTTTAAATATGAATCAACGATATACATACAAGTTTGCTCCCTAATCTTTTGAAACAGAAGTGTTAAGAGTTGTTACAATTTGTGTCCTTCTTGTAAATTAAAAAAATATCATTTTGAATAACTCTAAACAATTCTTCGTATGGCCATTTTATATATTTAATAATTACATATTTCAACAATTATACATGTAGATCTAATACACGTAATTGTTACTTATAAAACATAAAGTCAAACTGTAGTCAATTCAAATTATGAGAAAAACAAAGCGTTACTAGTTCAAGTATTTATTACATACATGTTTTTCTGCATATATCACATTATCCACATGTACGATCCGACAGAAAGAAAATCTAGGATAATCATCCGGATTAACGTTACTGACGTAATATCATTATAGTTTGATTTTGAGAGTCATGGAATGAAAAGGTAATTATATAAGCATTTTGATCTAATACTTGTATTTGACATGAGAAAGGATCACACTGGACGCTTCCACGTCCTATAAGTAGCGGGTAACATAGAAAAGTGAAGATAACTCACGATTTGTGCAAATGTAACGCCGAATCTGTGCAAAGCAATCAAATCGCCGGAGCCTGTAACATAGAATGTAAACGGGCAAAATATTTTACAGTAAACCAAATAATAAGAAATGAATAAGTTCATATGGATGTTATGACGTTACACGTTAACCAGCTGACCAATCATTTTTAGTTTAAAAATTAATTCTACTATAAACGTAAATGATAAATACTCATGTTAGTTTATATTGGCATCATAAGATTTATTTCATCTAAAAACTAATGAGTAAATAGAAAATAAATGTCTTCAGATTATTTGTAAAATTCCTTTTTGTGTTCATTATATGCTCGAGAGATCGACGTTTAAGTGTATTTCAAATATCGACTTGGGCACAGACATGGCAGGGCGGTGACATTAGGTTGCAGACGACAGTAAAGTTTATCGGATAAAGTCCGTTACTACTGACCGCGCAATAATCAATTCTGTCAGTGAAAACGCTCGAGCTGTTTCAGATGTGCCATTAATTCAATCTTACGAATCTTACATGTTTATTTGCTAAGTCGTATGTATGCATTAAGTGTGGCTTGAAGTTATTTCCTTTTATCATTTCTTATTCCATTTGCTTTCTGGATTACTTCGTCTCTGGAATTGTGCTCTAATACACAGTAAACAGAGAAAGCGTCACTGAGATTTTTTAAAGAGAGATTAAAGTCTGTCAACAGTGTCGTGCTTGCTTATTTATGTCGACATCAATATCTAATGCAGTTCGTTAGCAGGAAAAGATGTCTCCAAGAAATAGCTATATATGGAAATATCGAAGTTCTTAAAGGTGATATTTGATACATTTATTTCATAGGGTTTCTAGAGAAATTAAATAACATTTCATGAAACAAATCGTTAAAGAATTCTTTTGAATTCAGTCTACTGAAAATGCGTGAAACTTTCCTGGATTAGCCAAAACGGATAAAAAAGGAATTATAAATTATTTTGCATAACTTACCAACTGCAAAAGTGGTTAAATAAAAAATATGCAAGTTGTTTATAGTGGTGGATCAACTCCAACGCCTTCGCCAAGGGTGCAACGTAAACATAATCCAGGTTATGGGCGCCCTCTGTTTATAGGCCACCCATCATGTAAGAACACTCCTCCGATAAGCCACAGGGCGTCATCAAAAGAGACTAAAGACAGTGCTGATAATGACTCGTCATTAAGAGACTCGATTCCTGCAATGACAAAGCCAGTAGCAATTACATGTCTCGTGCTGAATATATTACTTCCGGGCTTAGGTAAGGTGGTTCATTACATTTTGTCACTAATTATAATACTATTACATGTCATGAAGAAAATTTGTTATGTTTCTTATTTCTGGATCCTTTCATCCTGTAGAACGTATGAAAACAACTGTTAATGATAACGGTCTTATGTTTCTTTATTTATTGACATATATAATTATATGACAAATGAAAAAAGGATTGGTAATTGATGTTTAAACGATGTTGTATGTAATTACAGCTGTGGCACAACATGAACACAAATATAATACAAATCTATTATCTCTTCGACAAAGGCGAGGTTAACACTCAGATAGAATTTACATTGTTTACATTCACGTTAATCATGTATCTGATTGATGGGCATTGATCATTAACCTAACCTAATGTTTCACAAACATTCATCTTAACAACTGTCTCTGAAATGGCTGAAATCTGACTTTGATCCACTGTAAGCCTACTGAAAAACATACAAAAGTATTCTATATTTGTAGTTTAGGTATTTTTGTATACCTATGCTATGTAAAGTATATAACATTCAAACGGGAGTAATGAATAAGTTTACAATAACAAATAACATAAGTTAAAAAATCCTAGGCTAAGCATATATTTATTAATACTTGATGGTTTAACCGCCATATGAACACATCTGCGGATGTATTAAAATTCCAAATTGTACCAGTTCATGTTAAATGTTGAATTCTGCTTAAGCCGGTGCTAGGGGGCGTGGACGGTAGTTTGCACTTGACAGTACCGTCCATGAACAGGCTCAATCAAACCGAGCCTGCAACATTTTCAATGTTGCTGTGTTGGGCTCTCTTTAGGGGTTCCTGTGTTCTCTACTTTAATACAATGTAAATGTACAGTAAAAATGTTACAAAGACCATATTTTTCGTTCCTTATGTATAAGATCCGACAGTGATATTTTAAAAAATTGCCGTTTTGAGCGTTCTTTGGGGATTCCGTTTTTCTCTATTTTACCCTTATCTTACTAGAAACAAATATTTTGTCATGATAAATCTGATCTTTCTAACGTTCAATATGACAACACAATTTTAACGTACCTTATTTATTTAGCAGCCAAAGTTAAACTTTCATTGAATAAACTATAACATTTTATAATTTCTACAGTTACGGGGTTTCATTTGCTTAATTCTGAAATGTTTTGTTCTATTTCGTGATATTTTGTATTGTGACGATTTTTCTGTATTTGTTTACTGTTTTTTTTCTTAGACTTATCCAGATTACCGGGGTTCTTTATATGAACTAATTCATAAGCATGATAGCATAAGGTACACTGAAGTTATTAACACGTTTCTATTAAAACCAGTATATAATTGTTATAATATCAATAGCAGCTGTTGTACAGACAAAACTACATAGTATCTTAATGTGAGCGCACGAATTTGCTTTAGGGTGTTAAGTGTAAATATTTCACACAATACGTGCAATAATATATCGGGTTATACATGTATACATAAGATGTGTGACAATAAATCATCCGGTAAAAGACACAGAAAAGCTTTGATTTTTGTTTTGTTTATGTTATCAACGATTAACCTTATAAATCTTATCAAAGCAATGTCAGATACTATCAAACTTTCTGAACAAATAGCTAACCTACTTTATGTTGTTGACAATACACAGGTTTTTGTTGACAATACTGTACAACTATGAGAATAGTCGATATGTCGATAATGATGATTGAAAAAGACGGATACACAATAGATCTGCTCAAATTACATTTTATTACAACGCTAATGTCAGATGGTGGCTGTAGAAGGCCATATTACGGCAACTTGACGATAATGATTGTATTAAAGTCTGACTGATAATAGAACATCGCAGAAATTGCGACAAACTAATAGAATAATTGATTTATGGAGACAGCTCTTCGCTAATTGTTTTCGCATTAACTAACAGCTTTTATCCAAGAAAATATTCGCAGCTGTATCTAGCGCATATAGAAAAAACAACTTCTAGTAAATACAGGAAATAACCAGAAATACAATTTAGATGGCTGGTTAAGATTTTGCGAGTTGTTCTTTTGTTTCTAGTTTGTCATATTCTAATGTGGTGATGAACGTGGGTAAATGTTTTTTTTCCAAAGACAAGTATGCTATTTTGAATTATTTTGAAAACGTTTAAAAATACCATAATTGGAAAAACTCAATGGACTAGTAACCTTCTTATAACCCGTAAGTTTGAACGCATATCATTTTTATGCACAAATACATCAGGACACTTGTCATAATATGGTGAATATAAGAAAGCTTACAGTGCACATATATACCATTTTGTTAACATTATAACGTCTATATCATCTTCCACGTAGAAACCATTGAAAGTATCTTTATCAAACTATTGTTCCAGTTATATGTCTTCTACACTCTGACATTCTCAAACAGTTTTAGAATGACGGAACACATAGACATCCATTAGTTTAAAAGGACACGGTGATATTATCGTGTCGTTTTGCTTAGCAACGCAGTTAGATACTTACTTTGAAGTGGAAATATTTCAATCAGGGATGTTCATTAATTAACACTTACATTTTATCTACTTTGTTTCTTATTTAAATGATAAGTATAAAATTGTAATTGTTTTTGTATGCACATGCTTATTCACCAGTATCACATTTCTGCAACTTTTGTTTGTTAAATAGCCTAAGGCAGCTAAACTTGTTTTAAGAAATTAATGTGTATGTTTTGGTGGGGGAAAATTTACACATATTTCCAGGAGCGTTACATGCTTGCGTTACATATGTACATGTTCTTTAATTTTGAGCTGTTAACTTGAAGTGTAAATTTAGTTATAAGTCAGTTACTTTCCATATAAAGCAATAAAAATGATACCCTGTTTAGAGGAAGCCAGGTATTGAATATAAGCATTTTCACAAAAATAATCTTGCCATTAAAGTAACATAGTTAGTGGGTATTGTCATCATTATTCAAGAATTCTTTCTTATGCTATTTTTAGTTGTATTTCAAGTAATAAGGAAATATTTTATAGTTGTATGTATTTAACTTCAACTTAAATCTATTCTTACCAACTATGTAAGTATGATAGAAAGATTTTAAGTTGTTAACTTTAAATTTATAGTAAATTGAAGTTACCATTAGTAAACGACGCTATTTAGCGAAGTCTAGAATGTAATATACCATCACCATGAACAGATCGGTGGTCGATCCTCCAATATCCCGAATATTAAGACAAAAGTAGCTTACTCTGTAAAACACAGACGTACATTTCGTTGCCGCCACCCAGTACTATAACATTTATTGAGGAATTGCCTGTAGGCTAATTACTCTATGAAATTATTTAACGGAATATTAACTGCTATATGTATGGATTTTGTCTCCAAGAAAGAGACAATACAAGATTCCTTCACCGATTTATGATACCACTAACTTTCGATGGCGCCACCTTTTACATAGACGGTAAGAGCAGCTGGGGGTTATTTTTGAAACAAGAAATACTGTTGTATTAGGATATTTGCTGATTGGTTTGAGACTTTAAAAAGATTATGTTTTAATGGAAACAGATGTTGGTTTATTGTTGCATCTTTTTATTGTTTATCATTTCAACATTATAAACTATCCATCATCGTCAATCAAATTATCTTTGATACCTTTCTTGATAAGTTCGGATGCCTTTCGAAGGATGTTCCGTTTTTTTTATTTAACAACAGCAGCACTAGCAGCAGCAGCAGCAACAACAACAACAACATCATCATTTGCTGTATCTATTTTGTATTTTTAATATCGTCACTATTAAAGGAATAAAATGAAATATTATGAATTTAATAATACATTGGAAACAAGACGCGATATATTAGTTTCTTGATTTTTTATTTTACGATGTAATGTGAGTTTTTTTTATAGAGCATGAACTAAATAAAGATGTGTAAAGTGGAATCTTCAAAACTCTTAAATGACAGTCATTTATATCCTAGCAGCTTCAAGTGGATATAAGGTCAGAAAATCAATGATGACAGCCACTTGACAAAACACCGCTCGCCAACTGCTTACTAAGTATTAGAGTATAATAAATAGTTTCAAAACAAAGTGATATGCTATTTTCCTGAACAAAATAAAATATTTTGTTTTAAACTGATCTGTATCTACATGCATAGGGCCTATGGGTTAAGTTAGCCCTAAGCTCCATGCTTTTTGTGAAATGAACGAAGGAAAATATAAATAATAAAAAACAAATTACGGTCTGGTCATTTATTGAATTTATTCGCTCACCAGTATGTTGCGGCAGATATTCCCGATTGACCGTTGTTATATGAGTTAAGACCAAATATAATGATTAATTCCTATCTCAATCGTCCATACGGGATTTTATCAGCTTTTGGGAAATAACGTAAAATCATATAAAATCTGTCAGAAAATCCTATTCTGCCCGCATGTGAATCAGTTTTATATTCATTCATGACGACAGTAAATAGGTTCATGCAGAAATTGAAAAAAGCAAAAACACCTTCTTTAATTCTCCTTATTCCTTAGTATTGGTTCTATTATATGGTTATAGTGAAAAACTGTGACAATCAAAGTTTTATTTACCACAATCTCATATACATGTACAAAAGAAGGCATCGTTATGAATAAAACTGATGTTTCCGATTTCTTAATTTTTTTTATACTAAAGGATGTTTCATATAATACCATGGACTACTTTAATAACAATTCAATCTAATAAACATAATTGTTTTATGATAAATTGAAAATATAAGTAGAATAATCATTAAGAAAGAAAACAACAACAACAACAACAACAAAATAACAACTAATAAACAGACAGATAGTTTTTAAATGGAGTGTGATTAGAACTACGTACTTTGAATGGTTGCCTCGTCTTGTTAAATACTGCTTAAGTCGGTGCTAGGTGGCGTGTACGGTAACCATACCTTCCAGCCATAATTTTAGATAAAATGTATTGTTTCCACATATTATAATCCATAGAAGGCTGTAACTAATAGCGAACAACGTTTCCCAAACAATATAACCCACACAAACATTTGCCATCCCGCAATCTGTCCAGGTTCATTAAGTTACTGAAAGTCCTAACAATACACATAGAGGATATTTGTTTGTTTGTGTATAAGATGAAATTTTATTTCATCGAGTGGGCTTTAAAGTTCACGAGATGAAATAAAATTATATCTTACACAACAAATAAACATTTTTTTTTTATTTTATGCTTAAAAAGAAGTTAAAACGAAATTTCCATAATTTAACGTTAATATTAAAATCTGTTTCCCCCATTGAGAGCCCCATTTAGTCGGAATTTCTCATTAAAAACAAGAAGTCTTCAGCTGAAAAATAAGTCCGCCAATCAACGTTAAATGACGGTGATATTTATTCATTTTATTAAAAAAAATATGAATGATCGCTTGTTTTAATAATAAAAACAAACAATTCTTGTTGGAGAAAAAGTCCAACCATCCATCCAAATTTCTGTTACTTACTGCGAATTTATATTAGACATGGCTTTGCAAATTTTGTTTTAAAGTTGTGTATTTCATGGGAGGAAAATAATTGTGTAAGATTCAGAGGGATATAAATTGGATTTGGCAGTCATACACCTTTTTAAAAGAAAGAAAACTTATTTGAGGATTGTAACAGACAAAAAATAAGTGTTGACAGATGTGAAAACATTTAGAAAAGGAGCTAGGAAAATGGAAAACTTGGAAGCTTGCTCAGGAACGCTGGGTTGTTTTACTTATTCTTCAAGTGATGGCTTTCATTGCTTTTCAATTTTTCATAAAGCATGCGGCAGTTATTGCTTGTAGGATACTTTAATATGCCCAAATATCATCAAGAGCAGTTTTGCATGGGGAAGGAATCTATTTTTCAGACTGTAAAAATGAAACAAAAAAATTTAGAGACGAAATTTGGTGATTGGAATTTGAATGAATAGAAGTAAGTTTTCTTCTTTTTATTACTTTTGACATTTAAGTTATTTATCAATTTCAGCTTTGCTTTTTCTTTAAACAGCATGCCATTGTCAGAATTGTCAGCAAAAATAAAATTGAGGTTTCACATGGGGAAAATCTTAAAAAGTAGTTTCGTCATTGAAAGGTGTGAAATTATATTTTGATAATTTTCACTGTGAAATTATCAAATATAATTTTCACGGATAAATCAGTAATCCACTGAAAAGCATAAAATAAATCATTTTATTTTATTTCCAGGTACATTTACAGCGGGATTTACTGTATTATGTGGAAGCACAATTAGATTTAAAGAAATGACAAAACAGAAGATCATATTTTCAAACACGTGGGTGGCGTTCTTACAATTCATTACAGCGTTCCTTTTTCTGCTTGGTTGGATATGGAGTATAGTATGGGGCGTGGCTTTCATCACAATATCCAGTAAGTTTATACTTTAAAAGTTCTTATGTCATTGATCGTGTAAACTTATAAAAAAGTATTTAGGAAATAAATATACGTACATCAAATTACTTTTTACGACTTGATATTAATAGCGAGATTCATTTTTATATTTGAGAAAATATTATATATATATAATTATAGATATTCTTATACTATTTATCTGATCTGATCTTGTAATATGAATATGTATTTAGGAAATGATTTAAAGAGAAGCTTATTACAATTTCTTACAACATGATAGGATAAACTTCATACATTTATTTGAGAAGAGTTATATTTATATTTAAGCTGTTTTGTAATTGTGATATTTCAATTCATTCTTAATTGAAACCCTCCAGATCAAAAATTACAGATTTGAGTTGATTGAACTTTTCGTACAGCTTATGAACCTGGGGATTGAATATGTTTGTATTCAGTTCATAATTGAGGAAAGCTTCACTTTCTTAATATTTTATTTTGCAGCTGATTACTTCAAAAACTTCAAAAGAGAAAATCACAAAAGTAAATTTCCACTTGGTGAGTCACTAGATTTAGGCCATTCAAATGGTTCTACATCGACCGGAATCAACAAAACTGGAAGTTCTCAAGGTCTTAATAGTTCGCGCTCACACCTTCAAAAACCTATCATGCTTCGCTCTTCATCAGCAGATCAGCCTTCTCATCCACTTATTGTATTACAGAAAGCACCTGTCTCAAGTCATTCAGAAACATCGTTAGCAAAATGTCACATATACCATGAACCAAAAGCGCGCCAACACCAGCGTCATCAGAAACACCTATGCTCAGATGAAGAATTATCTCCCCTGAATCTTGAACAAATAGTTATTCATAATCTCCCTAAAGCTCCAGTGCGACGTGGAATATTGAGACGCGAAGAAACTATTACAAGCAATGCAAGTTCTGTATCATTTTCAGATGTAGATAATCTTTGCTCATAATTTTTTTCTATGTATCCCCATAGTGCAACTTTTGCTGTTACAGATTTGCAATTAAATGGCGATTTTTTTATTATGTACATATATATTTGATACCCATTTACTATATAAAATCCACAAGATATATCCTACACATAGCAAAACATTCTAATTTTAGGCTTTGTTCATTATGTTATTGACTGATAGCAGTTTGTTAAAATAATGTGTTTCAAAGAGCATATTTAATCAGATCATCTTAAGAAGAAAGAGTGCGGAAACGACAGTGTTAATTGATTCTTGATTGATCGAAATTATTTCCGTGATTCACAATCGATTTCCGTTTGCATTATCAATGACCTTTGTCTCATGTGCATAAATTTATTTTAACTCATTGTGAAATTTAAAATTTGATCTATTATCCTCTGTTTGTGATATCCAATAACTTGTATATTTAATGACAATATTAATCCTTATACATGTATTGTATTTTGTGCCCAATCGTCATTTACAATTATATATTTTCACGAATCTATTGTTATCCTGTATGTAATTTTGACTAAATGTAAACATGTTGATTATTTGGTTTAATTTTTATTCATTCTAATGTATCAAATCCTAAATAAGTTTGCAGTTGTCAGATATATATTCTTTCAATTACACAACTTGAAGACAAACGTAAGGACATTTGGAGCTGTGAGAATATGTCTATGTATGGCAAGATTCTTCGCTCAACTAAATTTGAAAAAATGCTGTATAACATACATGCTTAGATTTATTAATACTAATCTAGATCTACATACTTGACGATCAATTGATGCCTTAATTTAATGCACCCATGTAATTATTCTGTATCTTCTTGCATTATATACACGTGTATGTAAAAATGCTGCAAAAATTTCATCAGTGAGACACCCTTATTGTCAAAGTATCTACCTACGAATGAATAATGAGTTAGACATTAACTTTAACATTGGCATTTTTTCTTCATATCGATCTTTAAAATGAACCTTTGAAGATTATATATTTTATAATCTGAAATACTAGTATGAGGAAAATAATGTTCTAAAAAAGTAAAAATTATAAGCTTCTGTCTTAAACATTTACTTTTGTTTTGTAATTGTTAATTCGCCATTCATCGTTCTTTCATCCGTCAAGATTTACCTTTCCGGTTTGGTACTCCACTGAGTGTTTTTCTGCTCGGTTCTGTAGGTCTGGAGGTTATAATGAACTGTTATCTTTTTGTTGGTTTTACCTGAATGTTATCATGAACTTTGCCTTCCTGTTCGGTACTACACTGAGCGTCTTTCCGGTGATCATGTAGGATTGGACGCTATTAGGGACTGTGTTCTTTACGATGATCGTTTAGAGCTGTAAGTTATTATGGACCGTGGTCTTTTCGGTAATCCCGTAGTGCTGTCTGTTATTATAGACTGTGGCTTTCCGTTGGTCCTGTAGGGTTGTTTGTTGTTATTGACTGTGACATTTCGGTGGATCTGTAGGGATGTATGAAATTGCAATAGACAAAGCATTAAGCTCGTTTTCCTAAGCAGATTCTTGGTCATTCTTCTTGTTCTTTGTCGTTTTCTTCTATTTTGTATGTGGATAATTATTATACAGCCGTTTAATGAAAAGGACCTTTTGTCGTGATAAGCTGATTAGGAATTACATTGGTTCATTAAATCAAATAAATCTTCTGTCGGAAAGCATTAGATACACTATAAGAAATTTATCAGCATGTTATTGTTCGAGCAGTAATATTATATTACACATATCAATAACAGCTGTTGTTCTGACAAAACAATCGAGTTTTCAATCAAATGTCACCTAGTGCTCTAGCTGTTTGTAATAATTTGCTGTAGAATATATGCTTTTTTACAGCTTACGTGTAGACATTTAAAATATCGCTTTATGGAGCTCCACTGAGTTCGAAAGCCTAAAAAGGAAATATGAAAATCTTACATACATCAAGTGGGACAATTAAAACGGAAATAAGTGCATTCGATACTAAGTGCAATTCTTATGGTGTTAAAGCGATTATCATTTTAGGTTATTTTACACTATAAAAATGATATCTCGATAATTGGAACGATCGAATGATCTGAAATTTTGCATAGCTATCGATATAGATCTTCACTAAATGGTATTATACATATATATAAGATTTCTGTCCAGTCAAGTTAAAAATCTCAGTGCAGTACATGTTATATATAATTGCCTAAAATATGTGACAAAATCAGATGACAAAACCACGTTATTTTCCAGATATCTTATCTTGTTGAGGTTATATAAAAAGCTCATGATAACAGTCTTATCAAAGCAATGTCCGACACAAATGTTCAAAACAAATAACTAACCTACTCTAGATTGTTGACAAAACAAGATTTTAGTTGACAATACTGTTCAAAACACCAGGTAAGTCGATATGCCGATAATTATGATTGAAAAGGACAAATACACAGAGTACTTACTTATAATTATCCATACAGGCACAACTTTATTAGCATTAGTACTTGACTATCTTTTGGTACACCAGTTATGGTGAGTGGGAGATATCATTAAATATACTATATATCTTCTAACGGTTCGGGTGATATAAAATCTTGGCAGGTAATATATCCACATAATTATATTACTCCAAAATCCAAAAAATAAATTAACATAGATAAAATTTTCTCTTACGAAATTTCCATTTCATTACCATTTCATGTTAGGTAGGAATCCTCGCTAAATGGACTGATTGATTTAACATAATTCTTTCAATTAAGAATTTTTGTATAGTTATTATCATATACAAACCATCCTGCTGATTCAAGACATCTTAATATAACCTTTTTTCCCATTTATTTCTTATTTTAAAAACATATAAATACAATCATTCACATTTACATACAACATTTATATCTAAATATTGAACATATATCAGCCTAAGTTAAATCCATATTCATTAACCATACATTCACATATTACAATCAAAAAGGAAACATCGCAATCTCAAACTAAGCATATCAATAATATATCCTGAATTATTTAGAGACTAAACAAAACTGGTATATAAGACGAACTTCGGATATGAAATTCTTATAGTATATCAAAAAACATATTGCATTATAGTTCAGAGTCTCGAATCTGGCATAAAATTATTTTTGCCAGCTGTTGTAATTTTTATGGTTTCAATTGTTTTCATGCCGTAAAGAGAAATCGAAAACGAAATTTATTTAACAAAGCGTTACAAGATAAATCGTCGTCTGCAAGTAGAAGGTGACTAAAGCCGTTCCGATACTACCAAGACTTCGTTTTTTTTTCAATTTTATAAATCACTAAAGAAAAGGGAGACTAAATGATTCTCAAACGAGGAGAACATTTTGAATTCTGCTACAGCAGGTGCTAGTGGTTGTTGATGGTAGCTTGCAATTATCGCTATCATGACATGAGCATTATATACTTTTTATAAGACAAAGATGTGCTAAAAAGTGTGTCCGTTTTTAAGACGCATGTATTATTATCTTTAAAGCAACGATCTTAACAATTTTATAAAAGGTGCAAATTATAAATAAACAGACATAGTAAATAATAACTATGTAGTTATAAAATAGCTATGATTGCTTATAATAAAGCGTTTTGTTATGACATAATTTCGTTTCTAATTTGATTAATTATACGCAGTCATTGGGCGTCTGGATATTTCAGAAATAATTTTTTATTATGTGTACAATACGTTCATCCAGAACATGGCAAACCCTTATGTTTATTGAAATAAAGGGTTGTAACTAATTGTATTGCCCTGTTTATGACTCCAGAGCTACAAATACACAGACTGTCATTATAACGATTGGTGTAACTATCTTTGAACACGCACTCGCATTTAATGGCAGATATAAAATATTTCCTTCTGATTTTCAAGAAGATATGACAATAAAACTCATCACGGATGAAAAGTATTCTACAAGAGTATATCCAACAAGTCTCTTTGACTGAAGATGAAGACATAAAGAAAACCACTGCAACAAGACTAGACATTTTTCAGTATGGACACATTTCATACCATTAATTTTATCTTAATGATTCTTGCAAAAGAGATAATATTATAAATTTCGTTAAGTTTTTGTAGAATTCAGTTATAGATTTAAAATAAATCATTTCAGTTTTAATTATTTAAAGGGTAAATGATTCATTTTGAATTATTATCAGTTTTAAATTATAGCCCATATAACAGCTCTTAAAGAATAATTGATTGTAATTGATGGATATGAGTCATAATAATTTATGTATTGTCCTTGAGATAGTAGTGCCATCAAAATGAGTTTTTTCTCTAGTACTGGGGACAATCATGTTGTACAAGACTGAAGAACAACAAATAGAAATGTTTATCACACACACGTGCCGATTTTGCGACTCCGTAAATATGGTATTGCACGGCCGTGCATATATTTTGACGTGACGTCATTAGCGTTATACAAACATAGTGTAAAGACGCGCTAAATGTTATCGTTATACTTAAGGCGCGTCAATGAAAAATGACTCTTATTTCACTTTAAACGGTCTTTATTTTGGGTGTGTGATAAATAGAATATTTAATTCGTATAAGTTCATTACTGAATTTATTGCACTCGTTGAATAAAATAATATTATGCTCGCTTGCATAATATAATTTTATTCAACTCGTGCAATAAATTCTGTATTGAACTTACACTCATTCAATATCCTCTATGTCTTAGATACGATTATTGATAAAATACTCTTTCCATAATTATATTTCCTAATG
The DNA here is from genome assembly GCF_026571515.1 of Ruditapes philippinarum. NCBI lineage: Eukaryota > Metazoa > Mollusca > Bivalvia > Venerida > Veneridae > Ruditapes > Ruditapes philippinarum. The sequence goes on from NW_026860995.1 coordinate 42,636, forward strand.
TACTGTGTCTTTGATTGATTTACTGCATTAGTCACAGATGTAACTTTATAAGTATACTGACAACTACAGACTGGGTCAATCGTGACATTTTTGTCAGACAATATATTTTCTAAAGAAATCAATAATGTCATAAGAATATGCTGTCATCAATACACTGTTAACCTGTACATTATATATCATATTATATTTGATATTATATCTAAACTAATAATGTAACGCTATCATGATGTTATTGAATTCTTGTATAATTTGCATAATTTTAACGAGTATTTCTCCTGAAGCATTCATTTTATGTAATCACCTCATTAAGGAGTAGAGGCATAATGATTCATAAGGAATAATACAATTTGTATGAACGAGAGAAGTACCAAACACGGATTGACGACATAAGTTGGTCACTTTGAACAATTGGCAGATATGTCAAGGATACATGCAAAATATAGAACGCAAAATACAACTGACATTTGAAACTTGCGCAATTATGCAGTGTGTACATAAATCTCACTGGTCATGTTAAAATTCCCATCAACCTACTACATCAATGGTCTAAAATTAAACTCATTGTGTAAACGCAGGTGTCGGTGTACATCGAATCTACTAGAATAGTAAGAACTGTCGATTGTTTATTTCCCAGGAAATGTCCGGAGTGATCAACGGAAAGATTGCAAGGTCAGCTGTACGATAAATCTTTCATTTACTCCCCGTTGTGGATTTTATGTTCTAGTATGTCCATTTATTCTAAGGTCGAGATACAGTGATAAACATAATTAAGTTTATAGATATAAGGAAATAGTTTTCAAGTATTGTTTTTAACCAATGCAAGCTTTTTTGACTTCCACTGATCGATATTTACTGAAAATTATCAATTATTCTTTTCAACATAACATTTTGTAGATTTTCCATTAAATTCAACTCTTTTATTATAAGTTTTACATATTTCTATTTAAACTTATGTTTGTTTTTGTTTCTATTTACGTAAAAGATTTAATATGAATAGTTTAAAAGTGGGGAAACACGAAATGTTTTCATTTTAACTGGACCATGATGTTTAATAACGAGTAAGTTGTCATATGTTTGAGGGAAACTTATTCATAAGAAAAAAAATACTATAAATGAATTGATCTTAAAACTTTAAAAGAAAAAGTGAGATTGTCATACGCGATCCTTTAGCTTTTGTTCATGATTTTTTATTTTTATCCAGCGATTTTCAGGAATTTTAATAAAAAAAAATATTAAAAAGGACATATTTCCCAAATTTTATAAAAAAGGGTAAAGGTCAATGTATCTTACAAAAGCATTTGTTTAGCGTATCGTTTGAAAATAAATTCTGAAGTCAAAATTGCTTTAGATGTGAAATAAGATAACATTTTTGTTTGATTTCCAGAATTAAAAATTATGGTGCCAAAGATAATTAAGCTACGTGTCGCCTAAATTATAAAAAAATTACTCTCGTCATTGTCACGGCATCATTTTTCTTCTATCAAGTCTTGTTGGATTGATCGAAATGCTCTATCTATTTCGTCTTTCATGCCAAATTTATGCAATTGAAGGCTTTAATTTGTATTTTTTTTTATCACGATATATATTTGTACATCACTAATATATACAAGATTCTGGTTATTTTGATATTATGTCCATTATAAACTTCAAAGTAATGTAGATGTTAAATAACTTATATGTCTATTCACATAGTATTTGAATTTTTTGTTAGGTTGTCATTTAAAAGAAACACAAAAAGAATCATATTACTTCAAAACCTTTCTTCAAATAAATATGCGGATTAGTGAATTGTACGGAAGCATGAAATCTGTTTCTCAGCGTTTCCACAGAAATTCCTTTCAAAGTCAATATGATCACAGCAATGTCGAACCGTTGGCGCCGTATGACACTGGTACCACCACTACATTTGGTCAATGACGCTTTGATAACGCTGATTTACTTAGCAAAAAAACGTCCCGTTTTGACCCAAATGGCGACGTGGCTTTTTGGTTATTTGGTCTTAGGTTATACAAGTTTATTACCAGTTTATTTTTACCATTTTGACCTTTGGACATTCACAAACATTATTAAGATCGCCATGACAATATAAACACATGTATATATATACATTAGAAAAACTTATACATCAATATAATATGCAAAAATAGAAATGAAATGTTCAATATAATTTTAACTATTTAAACAAATACACAGCTAATAGTGTCACTATTAGTAAACATCGTCTAACCATTAACTTGGGTATTGCTACGAATAAGATATTTAAGTAATTTTTATGTTGCATTTTATGAAGGTTTTGACACCTACCGAATATTCATAGAAAAATCATTGCGCATTTGTGTGTGTGTTTAAATGGTAAGGAAGTAAATTATGGTGATAGAAATTGAAAATTGTTTATTATGATTAATGCCATCTGACATTGAATACAGGTTAATCATTACTTATGGGACAACCGCCTATTATGCTAGAAACAAATACAAATACATAAACATTTGGTCCAATACAAGAATTTGGGTCTTCTTGCTAAATATTTCGAAATCATTAAAAATATAGAAACTTGATCGGCGATGTTATCTCACATTGAAAGAGGCATATGTCATAGCTGAAAAACCTTCTTACAAACTATTTAAAATGTTTGACACATAGTTTAACATCTTCATACGGAGCTTCCATCACGGTCTGAGACTGGAAATGTTTTTGGGGTGCAACGTAAACATAATCCAGGTTATGGGCGCCCTCTGTTTATAGGCCACCCATCATGTAAGAACACTCCTCCGATAAGCCACAGGGCGTCATCAAAAGAGACTAAAGACAGTGCTGATAATGACTCGTCATTAAGAGACTCGATTCCTGCAATGACAAAGCCAGTAGCAATTTCATGTCTCATGCTGAACATATTACTTCCGGGCTTAGGTAAGGTGGTTCATTACATTTTATCACTAATTTTAATACTATTACATGTCATGAAGAAAATTTGTTATGTTTCTTATGTTTCTTATTTCTGGATCCTGTCACCTTGTAGAAAGTAGGAAAACAACTTTTAGTGATAACAGTTTTATGTTCCTTTATTTATTGGCATGTACAATTATATGACAAATGAAAAAAGGATTGGTAATTGATGTTTAAACGATGTTGTATGTAATTACAGCTGTGGCACAACATGAACACAAATATAATACAAATCTATTATCTCTTCGACAAAGGCGAGGTAAACTTTCAGATAGAATTTACATTGTTTACATTCACGTTAATCATGTATCTGATTGATGGACATTGACCATTAACCCTCAGTTTCACAAAAATTAATCTTAACAACTGTTTCAGAAATTGATGAAATATGACTTTTATTCAATGTAAACCTACTGAAACATAAACATACAATAGTATTCTATTTTTGTAGTTAATGCTTTTTTTTGTTTACCTACACAAAATATAGTATATAACATTCAAAAGAGGAATTACTACGGGAGCAATGTACATGTTTACAATAACAAACAAATCCTAGGCTAAGCAGATATTTATTTATACTAGATGGTTTATTACAATATAAATGTACAGTAAAAATGTCACAAAGACCACATATTTCGTTCCTTATATATTACAAAATCCGACAGTGATATTTTAAACTTTTGTCGTTTTGGCGTTCTTTTAGGGATTCCGTTTTTCTCTATTTTACCCTATTGTTCTCTATTTTATCTTAATGGAAACGAATATCATGTCATGATATATTTGATCTTTCTAACGTTTAATATGACAACCACATTTTAACGTACCTTATGTTGTTGTCTACATTATTTTGCAAAATTAAAATCAACAGATTTCATTGAATTAACTATAAACATTTTATAATTTCTTCAGCTATGGTGTTTCGTTTGCTAAATTCTGAAATGTTTTGTTAGATATATCATGTTTGTATTGTGACGATTTTTCAATATTTGTTTAACTTTTTTTGTCTTAGACTTATCCGGATTACCAGGGTTCTCTATATAAACTAATTGAGCCGCGTCAGAACAAAACCAACATAATGGGTTTGCGACCAGCATGGATCTTGACCAGCCTGCGCATCCGCGCAGTCTCATCAGGATCCATGCTGTTCGCTATCAGTTTCTCTACTTGTTATAGGGTTGGTAAGCGAACAGCATGGATCCTGATCAGATTGCACGGATGCGCAGGCTGGTCTGTATCCATGCTGGTCGCAAACCCATTATGTTGGTTTTGTCATGGAGCAGCTCAACTCATAAACATGATAGCATAAGGAACACTGAAGTTATTAACACGTTTCTATTAAAACCAGT